>NC_044187.1:8953980-9253980 GCF_900880675.1 Sparus aurata | reverse complement strand
TTTTCCATTTCATTTCAAACATCCACTTTTCTTTTTTGGTTCCTCGGCCGACTTCAAGACGATATGAGACACAGTTTGTCTCTGGTAGCAGCTGGCTGGTCGCTCTCTACAATATTTCTTTAAAAAACACAAACTAATGAATGAACAAACAGCAATCAGTATGTATTCATTAGACTCTCTCTTGCTCTCTCTCTGTCACTCTGTTAATAGTGTGAATTAGCATATAAATGAGAGATAGCATGTGATAGAATCCATTCTGCTTCAATCTGTCCACTGGGACTTATGATTATCTCTTTCTCCTCCTTTTTTCTCCACTCCTTATTACTCTTTTTTCTTCGTCTCTGTCTGCCTCTCCTCCTCACAGCCAATTATTCCCGTCTTCCATTTCTGTTTGATGACTCCCCTTTTTTTTTTTTTGCTTTTATTAACCGATACAGTTAAAGAGTAATTCGTCGTGTTTGTGATTATTTGTTTACCTGGATGTGTGTTCAGGGCTGCCTTTGTGTGCGGTTAGTTTAAGCGTACTTAATTGCTCCTGACTAATTAGCAGATGAGTCGAGGCATTTGGGAGATAGACAGAGCACACACACACACATACACACACATACGGGGACGTCAATACACACATTTATAGCACCTTCTCTTCCGTGTCCTAAGTGTTCGTCTCTTGTTCCTTCCCTCTCTTGGCTTGGCGTCCCCAGACGGTTGAAGCCCAGCGGTACGCAGCAGGAGGTGTTAATGATGTGAGGGCTCTGTGTTCTCTGCTGGGAGCGATCTGTTGTGTGTTAGCGGCTGCTGTCTGTCACCATATGAAGAGAAAAACATCTTCATATAGTTCATGTGACTGTGTGGAGCTCTGAAACTGATGTCTCACTGTGATGTAGGTGTGTGAGTGTGTGTGTGTGCAAGTGTCTGGTTTTCCACTTTTCAGTTGCTCTGCATATTAAAAATCATGAATCTCCCGCCCGCTGTCCCTGCCAAACAACACTCAGACAACTTTATTGGTGTGTGTGTGTGTGTGTGTGTGTGTGTTTGTGTGAGGTCTTTGCGTCACTGTTCCCTTTTTATAATTAAGATTTGTTGGTCGTACGTATGCCTTATGGCTTCATGCTGAGTTTGTGTGTGTTTGTGTCTGTTGTGTGGGTGTCTGTGAGGTCATGTTGGGCAGAGGGAAGACTTGACATGACTTGTTTTCACTGTTGGAGAAAGGGCAGATATTTTATTTCACTGTTGGGGGGGGGACAATAAACAGAACTGTAGTGCTGTATCGTAGGCAACTGGACTTTCAGTGTTCTTGAAGACGTTCCACCTCCCATCCTCTCAGGCTTCTTTAGTTCTAAATAACTGAACGGGAGTTGCAGGCTTTAAACTCTGTGCTTTTAAACAAGGTCTACGATATAACATGATCTGTAGGACTGAGATCCTTCATCTACAAAAGCCAGAGTATTTTCTCAGGAGTGATTTCCAAAAGTACTGTTGTACTAAATATAGTAGAGTAAACACAGCAGAGACTAGTACTGATTAACTATATTGTATAATTAAAATGTAAATAAGCACATTCCAAGTTTATTTTTTGATGTAAACACTAAATCTAATTTTATTTGATATATTTTACATATTCTTATTGTGGATTTTATTTTCTATTTGGGATTTTTGACTTTTGCAGGACTTGTAAATGTAAACAAATCACCCTATTTGGCGATAAACCTCATTTTCATGCTTAGTTGGTGTTACGTTTCTGGCCACAGGGCTTGTAGCTCTGTTTTGGTCTCCACCAGCATTTTTCAGATGGGTAATGTTAAGCTATCATACCAGAGGCTTAAAATTATCATATTTTGTGGAGACTGAATAAATAAATGTGTAATTTTACTAGGCTTACTGGTGCATTCAAAGTAGCTTGACTTGAACCCAGTAGACTTTGAGAAAGTCCAGGAGAGGAGAACGACAGCCCTGCTGGTGAATCACGTTCATGATCATAGCCTACACCAAGAATGATTGGCTAGAAAGAGGCGATGTGAGGCCATGGATCAATATTTTGCTGATCATGACAGGAAGTGAGTGAAAACAGGATGGCATCAATTTAAACCACCTACCAATAGAGGTGTCAAACAATGGTTAAATTATCATTATGGCGTTTTTGGCATTAATGTGCGTAGATTGTACAGGGGTCATTATTTTACAAATATGATCATTATGGTACATCTGGCAATGATGGCTTCTGCAAAACACACATTCATTGGGTCTATCAGAGCTTTATTGTTGAAACTGTTGCCTGCGAGCAGTGAGACTGAAGCAAAACAGTAATGTTCTGGGTAAAACCAAAACAGTGAGCTGGTAGAGATGCTTTAAAACCCTGCAGAGCTGACCTTAAAAATAGTTTCTCCACTTGCAGTGTGAGTCACCTGTACAAGACGAGACAGAGTCAACTAACACTTGGGCTCAATGTGTCCATCATCAGGACCATCAGTCTCTAATGTTTGGTACTGTGTTTCGCTGACTCACTATTTTCTCTGGATAAATACTGAGAGCTGGCTCACACAAATAGAGTAGATGTTAGAGTAAACATTTGAATAGTCTTAATTATTGCCTTCAGAGGACAGTTTTCCATTAACCAAAATGTGAGGCTCCGCCAAATGAAACACACACTTTGGCACTGTGGCCTGAAGACAGAAAACCAAGAAAGTGATTCATCATTCAGAGGAACACTGGCACCGCTGTTTCACCAAAACGCAGATCTGCATTCATTTCTTTTTTTGGCTTCCATCCCCCTTTTTTTTCTGGTTCTGCTGTTTTGCTTTATTCCCCCCCTAAGTATTTTTTTGTTTTAGCAGCCTGCTGATGGTTAATCTCTGTAAGCTAAAACAACACACAGACACAGAGGACGCACAGCCGTGATGAGGATGGATGATGCCGGAGTGAGTGAATTAAAGTGAATCACAGAGTGTTAGGCTTCCCCTGCACAGGAGGAAAATTTCAAGACACACACACACACACACACACACACACACTCAAACACACCGAACCCTTAAGGTCTGACACCCTTTCAGATATCCGCATTAGACGCTACAATCCAATTCCTGGCTATCGTTTTACAAATCGAATCATGACACACCACTCATATTCAATATCACCAAACCTCCAGCCTTTTAGTTTGGCCTCTCAAACCACCGTGTAAAAGCTTCATCATGGGCCACGCTGATGAAATTACCCTCTATTATCCCCCCTCTCTCTTTCTCTTTCTCTCTCCAACTCTCACTCTCTCCTTTCTGTCTTACTTGAAGGAGTGTGCAGATTTAATTTACAGCAGGACTCATGAGCCACTTAGCGCAATCTCTCTCCGTGTGCAAGGATTGATTGATTAGGCCTTATCTTGTTATCTAGGTCTGTGGTCGTTTGATAGGCCTGTTTGTTCTCTCACTAGTCTCTCAGTCTTTCTATCTGTATCCCTTTCCTTTATGTAATTTCATGCCTCTGTCTTCTCTGTAGTGTGTGTGTGTGTGTGTGTGTGTGTGTGTGTGTGTGTGTGTGATGGCCTGCAGCTTCTCCGTCTACTTTTCCTCCAATGTGGGAATCAGACACTGATAAGGACGGATTGTCTTGCAAGATCAGAATTAGGAAATTACATGCTTTACCCGTTGCAGACTCACACCCTCCTCCCCTCTCTGTCTGCGGACTGCGAGATGAGATTGTTTCTCAGAATTTGCTCAAACTGCTCGGCAGTAATGGCCGACTAAGTGAATCTGCCGCTGATGCTTGTTGTTTGGTCAGTGGAGTTTCATTCATAAATAGTATTCAAGCTTTTAGCAGTGAGGGTTTTTATTTGAAGGAAGCAATATGGTTTATAACGAATGCAATAAGTCCACCTTAAGAAAAGTAATCCATTACTTATTACTTCTTATGTCCTGCTGATTGGAATAACTTTTTCTTTCCTCAACTCACAAAGGAAATTCTTCTAAGAGGACAGAATAGGCATGTAAAGCCTGAAACACACCGGGCCGACCGTTGGAACTCTATGGTGTGTGCTTTGTATTTCGATGCACTCTGTTCCGTCTTTTCCCGTTTTCATGTTTTGGATTACTGGCACTAGACTAGCGCCAACAGATCTTGTGCAAGCGCAGAACGTACATGCTACTGTGTAACTGGCAGCAGTCGAGGAGGTATGTTTCAATGCAACTTTTCTGCCGAACAGGTCAGACGAGAGGCAACAGAGTAGTCAGATAAAGGCAGTTGGCTGTTGGTTTGAGTCTGGGCTGTTACCAGCAGTTGGGAAACAACAGGAGAGACTAGTCTGAACTGTTGATGAGCTGCTTCTGTTATTAACCGACAAACTGTGACCTATACTCGACATTACGGCCTGTCAGACTGACTGACAACTTATACAAACTGATACCCTTTTGGCTAACTGCATGCAGTGAGGCTAACACTTTACGTTGCTTTCCCTGATCTCAGATATGATTGATTTAAAAAGAAAACAATTGACACGAGGAGGCTGAGTCTAAAATCTAGCTCTAGGCTACTTAATATGCAAGAACAAACAAGATAGATGTTACATCTTTTTTCTAAATTTTAAGATGCTAAATGAACTTTTGACGGTTATGAAACAACCTCAATTTAATACTGATGCCTCTAAATGACCTCTGTATGACTCATATAAGCAAACAAGATCATCAGTGAGAAGATTGGCTATTTTTAGAGTCATAATTAATGCCTGTTACCAGGTAGGATTTGTACTCATCGGGGTTGGATAAGTCATAAGATTAAATCTATGATTATGGTGGAGTGCTGAGGATGATTTGAGCCTTTTGAGTCTCACAGCCTGAGGGAAGAAGCTGCTCTGTAGTCTGGTGGCATCAAAGTTGTCTTTGTTTCACCATTGAATCTTGCGTCCATGGGGTTGCAACATCAAAAAAATGTATTTCTTTGTAGTAGCTTGAAGTAATTTTTGCTCATCTGCTTCAGTGAGTGTACACATTTGGAAACAGTGTTCAGCGCTACAGTAATGAAGCAGTTCATACATTTTACATCTGCATCAAACATCACTGTTACCGACCATAAAGGAATATTACAATGAATGAAGTGGTTGTGTTTTTTATGGGTCAAAAGACATGAACATTATTGTTTAGCGGTAAAGATTTTAATGTTATGCATCCCTGGAACAAAGTAATCATAACTTAGAAGTGCTCGTGCTCACTCAACCTTTAATTTCTACACCTCCACAACAAAAAGTAATTAATTTTGAATTGACTGGCTGTGCAGTGTGTTCACAACCGGAGACAGAACTTTTCCTGTTCTGACCCGACAGCGCAAACTTTTAAACCTCCCCTGTTCTCGCCCTGCTGTCGCTCCTCAAACCTTCATGCCCTCCTAAAATCTAAACTCACCCCTCCCGCGGTGCTTAAACTAGACTCTTCCTCACCCCTCTGCCCCTGTCTTCCCCCCACCCCCCCACCATCAGCCCTGACCACCTGCACTGCTCCTCCTCACCTGAGCTGCGGTCCTGAGCTCAACCCACCTCCAGGTCTCTTTTCCAGCCTCCTGCACTTTTCCCACCGTCTGCCCCGACCTGACTCGTAAACACACTCACACACACACATACACACACAAACACACACACAGTTGGAGCGGCAGGTTCCCTCTAATGACGTCCTCGGAGTATAATTAGTCTGGCCAATTAACAGCAGTAACGATGCTTGCATTCATTATGTCAAATTACACTGTGCTGACAAAGTGTCAACTCAGCTACGCTCACCTGCTGAGGGTATCTGCGTGTGTGTGAGTTTATGTGTGTGAATGTGTGTGCTTTTTAGTTTATTAAATCCTACTTCATCATTCCAGAGATGAAGAATGTCCTGCCCGTTTCTTCATTGTATGTCCTAACACACACGCACACACACGCATTCAATTAGCACACTTGCAGTAGATCTGTTATTCTGGTGCCTGTTGTCGTGGCGATGCTCTTGTGGCCAGGAATAAGGCCTGTGAAAGCAGTTGGATCAGTACATTGCATTATTAAATCATGGATATTGATTCCTTCTCTCTCTCTTTCTCTCTCTTTCTCTCTCTCTCTCTCTCTCGCTCTCTCTGTGTGAGTGTGTGTGTACGCAATGTTATTAAATGCTATATATTACTATGACTCAGATGGGGTGGTGGTAGCTGTGATCTGTGTGGCCTGAGATGTGATTTTTACACACACACACACAAACATTAGCATAACACTGATGAATGTGAGAGAGAGGTGGGGGCGGGGCCAGGAGCGGCTGGAGGTGGATTCATCTTAATTAGCATCTCGTTCCTCTGGAGGTAAATTACTCTGCTGGAAACACACACACACACACACACACACACACACAGACACACACGAAGGCAGAGGTATTAGGAGGTATTAGGTTAGGACTGTTTACTCAGGTAAAAGTAAAAGTAGTTCAGTAGTACAACAAATACTATTACTAGGACAAGTACTGTATTCAAAATTGTACTGAAGGAGAGGTTTTATTAATATAGTTTACACAAGTGTTAAAGTATGCAGAATGTCATCATCATAATTCATTTTACATCACTGGATTAGTATGTGTTGAAGCTGGTCAATATTGAACTAAGCTTACCGCCACATTTATGTAGATGATGCTTTTATCCATCGTGACTTTTATAAAATGCATTCAACCACATGGATACAGCAGCATATTCTCATATCAAAACCACTGCACAGGTTGATGGCCAGTGTCTCCAAAAACAAAATGTATCAACGTTCCCAAAACAACATAGCCATTGCAGCGTACCAGCGACAGGCATACCAGACTCACATTGTACGGATATATTTTGGTTAGGTTTAGTTTCACTGGTGATACTCATCCTCATGAAGGATTTGCTGCTCTTGATACCAAATCTCAACTTCCAACTTTGCTTTAATTATTACTACGACCACTAGAGGTCGCCATTCCAACAGTAAAAGTAAATATTACTTGTAAAAAGCTGCCAACACAGTCAACCTTATACGATGTGATTTCTGATGAGGACAGTCATGGATACAACCCCAAACTTACAGGAATCTTGCAAGTACATCAAATTCATCGTCATACTTTGGTGGTCTAACAACACATTAGATTTTATTCAATACATACAAGATATTCATTGATGTTTAATAATGTATTTTGTATCATTAATAAACATTAATCTGCAAAGTAAGATAAAAAATAAACAAAACTACTATGTATATGTAAGTGGATAATGTAGTTCCAGGCTGAAAGAATGTTGGGATAATGGTTGACTGATTAATGTAATAGAATACTTTGTGTCCGCTTTGTGCTGGAAGCCTTCGAGGCAGCGAGGACGGTGGCGAGGCCGGTCGTCCTTGTGTTTACGGCTGTGGGTGATGAGGTTGGAGCTCCACCCAATCTTATGTCATTATATCCATTTGATGAAACAACTAACTCATATGATATACAGTAATGGTCTGTTAAGAAATGCCTTTGGGTTGTTTTATTTTGTGATTTAGCTCATTTGGCTGTTAATGCAGAGCTTTATGATCAAAACAAATGTATCTACATGGATTAAAATCAAAAGAGACTCAGGTAACTAGTATTAAAAGGTGTATGAGTGGTTAACTATCTTATAATTTCATCACTGTGGGGTGGTGTGGTTCCTGTAGTTGCCATGGTGACAAAACCAGCACACAAAAGAAAGCCTTCAAAGCTTAACATTTTAGTGGCAAAGGACAATTACTGTTGGAATTTCGGCTGTATATAATGACGTGTCACTTTTCAATATTCAGTATTAGATGAGTGGTGGAGGAAGTACTCAGATCCTTTATTCATGTGCAAATACAACTACGTAACACTTTATTACAAGTCTTGCATCTCAACCTTTAATCACATTAAGGTGTAATCTGTTCTTGAAGTATCCCAAGTAAAAGCATGCGTTCTGCAGACAGATGACCTCTGCGTAGTTCAAGCTTTACAACAAACATTTAATGCTCAAGAACTGACAAACATGACATTATTATCATAATTGATTTTTATTTATTTATTTATTTTTTATACTTTTTAAGGCTATTTATTTTATTCTATTCTATTCTATTCTATTCTATTCTATTCTATTCTTATTCTATTCTAATTCTATTCTATTCTATTCTATTCTATTCTATGCTTATTCTATGCTTATTCTATTCTAATTCTATTCTATTCTATGCTTATTCTATGCTTATTCTATTCTAATTCTATTCTATGCTTATTCTATGCTTATTCTATTCTAATTCTATTCTATTCTATGCTTATTCTATGCTTATTCTGTTCTAATTCTATTCTATTCTATGCTTATTCTATTCTAATTCTATTCTATTCTATGCTTATTCTATGCTTATTCTATTCTAATTCTATTCTATTCTATGCTTATTCTATGCTTATTCTATTCTAATTCTATTCTATTCTATGCTTATTCTATGCTTATTCTATTCTAATTCTATTCTATTCTATTCTATTCTAATTCTATTCTATTCTATTCTAATTCTATTCTATTCTATTCTATTCTATTCTATTCTATTTAATTTTTCATGCAATTCTTTTTGTTAAGCCCAAACTTAAAGATGATGGATCAGTTCAGGGGACGGTACTGCTTCTACTGGTACTGTATAGTC
Organism: Sparus aurata; assembly: GCF_900880675.1. Classification (NCBI taxonomy): domain Eukaryota; kingdom Metazoa; phylum Chordata; class Actinopteri; order Spariformes; family Sparidae; genus Sparus; species Sparus aurata. Next base: position 9,245,351 of record NC_044187.1, on the reverse strand, counting down.
TAACTAAATAACTAATAACTAACTACAAATGATTCAACCTAAACCACAGAGGAAATGGCTCTCTGAAGCCTGAAACACACCGGGCCAACCAGTGGCCATCTGAAGTGTTTGGGGAGACTCTGATGAGTTCGGGAACAAATCTGTTTGGTGTATTCAGCTGTGTTGGAAGCTTTTGGAACTGCATGGACAGCGTCTTCTCTGATTCAACTTGCGAAGTCTGAGAACGTTGGCTGTTGGCCATTGGATACTCTGATTGGTTGTGTGCCAGCTGTTTGACCATTCTGCTTGGAGATGTGCTAGTGAATTTGCGCAGTGTGTGGGAGAGGTGGAATCCTGTATGGGCCGCTGAACTCTATGGTGTTAGCTTTGTTTTTCTATCTTAACTTATTGAACTTTTTTCTTTTAATTAAAGAATTTCTTCTTCAATTAAGATAGGCGAACCGGAGCACCCGGAGAAAACCAATTGTCGCTCAGGGAGAACAAATGCGTGTGTTTGAGTCAGCTCTTGAGCGTGGCTCAGGCCACTAGAGGAATCTTCTGAACTATTTCTTCCTTGCGTCCTCTCTTTGCTGGTGAGATCTTCTAGCTGGGTCTTCATGGAGCTTTCTATCTCCTTCCACTCCTGCTCCTTTTCCTGCAGCATCTTCTTGAGACCCTCTGTGGCCTGAATGAGGGATGACTTTTCCTCCTGCCACTGTACCTGACGACCTCAGAACAACCTAGAAAGGACATGAGAAGAAACCTCGAGAGGCAATTCAGAGAGAGATCCCCTCCTTGGACGGCTGGGTGTCTGCGCATTTGTTCTTGTATGTTTGTGACACACAGTGATAGTTTCACACACCTGAACTTATTGAACTTTTTTCTTTTGATTAAAGAATTTCTTCTTCAATTAAGATAGGCGAACCGGAGCACCCGGAGAAAACCAATTGTCGCTCAGGGAGAACAAATGCGTGTGTTTGAGTCAGCTCTTGAGCGTGGCTCAGGCCACTAGAGGAACCTTCTGAACTATTTCTTCCTTGTGTCCTCTCTTTGCTGGTGAGATTTTCTAGCTAGGTCTTCATGGAGCTTTCTTTCTCCTTCCACTCCTGCTCCTTTTCCTGCAGCATCTTCTTGAGACCCTCTGTGGCCTGAATGAGGGATGACTTTTCCTCTTGCCACTGTACCTGACGACCTCAGAACAACCTTGAAAGGACTTGAGAAGAAACCTCGAGAGGCAATTCAGAGAGAGATCCCCTCCTTGGACGGCTGGGTGTCTACGCATTTGTTCTTGTATGTTTGTGACACACAGTGATAGTTTCACACACCTGAACTTATTGAACTTTTTTCTTTTAATTAAAGAATTTCTTCTTCAATTAAGGTAGGCTAACCGGAGCACCCGGAGAAAACCAATTGTCGCTCGCACACCTGAGCTAATTGAACTTTTTTCTTTTAATTAAAGAATTCTTCTTCAATTAAGGTAGGCTAACCGGAGCACCCGGAGAAAACCAATTGTCGCCCAGGGAGAACAAATGCGTGTGTTTAAGTCAGCTCCTGAGCGTGGATCAGGCCAAACAGAATAACCTTCTGTACCATTTCCTCTTTGTCTTCTTCTTGCTCATGAGATCTTCCAGCTGGGACTTCATGGAGCTTTCTACCTCCTCCCACTCCATTTTCTTTTCCTGCAGCATCTTCTCGAGACCCTCTGTGGTCTGAATGAGGGATGTCTTTTCCTCTTGCCACTCCACCAGATGACTTTGGAGCTTCTGCTCAACATTCGTCAGAGCAGCTGCGAGGGTTTTGTTCTTGTGGTTCTGCTCCTCCAGCTGATCCTCAAAGAGAGCTCTAGATTTCTCTATCTCCAGCAAAGTGATTGTATCCTGCTGCCGGCTGAGGCGCTCAGTCTCCAGGAGATCCTCTGCCTCTTTCAGGGCAGCTGCGATCTTCCTGGTTTCCTCTTTGTGCTCCTCAAGCTGGGCTTGATGGGAAGCCTGAGATCTTTCCTCAGCCTCCTTTGCTTCCTGTCTCATATCCTGAATGAGGGATGTCTTTTCCTCCTGCCACTTCACCTGACAACTCTCAAACTTCTGCTCAGCATTCTTCAGAGCGGCCGCAAGGGTTTTGTTCTTGCATTTCTGTTTATCCAGCTGAACCTCATTGAAAGCTCTAGATTCCTCATTATCCCTCAGCAGGCAGTTTTTCTCCTTGTACCAGTAGTAGCGCTCAGACTCCAGAAGTTCCTCTACCCTGTGCAGCTCTGATATGATCTTGCCGGTTTCCAAACTGTGATCATCCAGCAGGGTGATTTTCTCCTGCTGCCAGTAGTGGCGCTTAGTCTCCAGGAGATCCTCTGCCTTTTTCAGGGCAGCTGCGATCTTCCTGGTTTCCTCTCTGTGCTCCTCAAGCTGGGCTTGATGGAAAGTCTGAGATCTTTCCATAGCCTCCTTTGCTTCCTGTCTCATTTCCTGAATGAGGGATGTCTTTTCCTCCTGCCACTCTACCTGACAACTCTCAAACTTCTGCTCAACATTCATCAGAGTGTCCGCAAGGGTTTTGTTCTTGTGGTTCTCCTCCTCCAGCTGATCCTCAAAGAGGGCTCTAGATTTCTCTATCTCCAGCAGGGAGATCTTCTCCTGCTGCCGGCCGAGGCGCTCAGTCTCCAGGAGATCCTCTGCCTCTTTCAGGGCAGCTGCGATCTTCCTGGTTTCCTCTCTTTGCTCCTCAAGCTGGGTTTGATGGGAAGCCTGAGATCTTTCCTCAGCCTCCTTTGCTTCCTGTCTCATATCCTGAATGAGGGATGTCTTTTCCTCCTGCCACTCCACCTGACAACTCTCAAACTTCTGCTCAGCATTCCTCAGAGCGGCCGCAAGGGTTTTGTTCTTGCATTGCTGTTTATCCAGCTGAACCTCATTGAAAGCTCTAGATTCCTCATTATCCCTCAGCAGGCAGTTTTTCTCCTTGTACCAGTAGTAGCGCTCAGACTCCAGAAGTTCCTCTACCCTGTGCAGCTCTGATATGATCTTGCCGGTTTCCAAACTGTGATCATCCAGCAGGGTGATTTTCTCCTGCTGCCAGTAGTGGCGCTTAGTCTCCAGGAGATCCTCTGCCTTTTTCAGGGCAGCTGCGATCTTCCTGGTTTCCTCTCTGTGCTCCTCAAGCTGGGCTTGATGGAAAGTCTGAGATCTTTCCATAGCCTCCTTTGCTTCCTGTCTCATTTCCTGAATGAGGGATGTCTTTTCCTCCTGCCACTCTACCTGACAACTCTCAAACTTCTGCTCAACATTCATCAGAGCGTCCGCAAGGGTTTTGTTCTTGTGGTTCTCCTCCTCCAGCTGATCCTCAAAGAGGGCTCTAGATTTCTCTATCTCCAGCAGGGAGAACTTCTCCTGCTGCCGGCCGAGGCGCTCAGTCTCCAGGAGATCCTCTGCCTCTTTCAGGGCAGCTGCGATCTTCCTGGTTTCCTCTCTTTGCTCCTCAAGCTGGGCTTGATGGAAAGCCTCTTTCTCTGCCATTTTTTCCAGCAGCTTCTGAACCTCTGCCCTCTCAAATACAAGATCAGTCTCTAGCTTTTCGGCTTTTGTGTGAGCCTCAAGAGCTGTTCCATTCAAATGAAGGACTGTGTGTGTCTCTGAGACGGTTTGGAGCTCTGATTTCAGAGCCTTGAGCTCCTCTGACTTCAGATTCTCCGACTGTTTCTTCTCCTGCGATGTGTCTTGAAGGGTCTCGCTGTGAGAAGTCTGCACCTCAGTCATCACCTCAGGTTCATCGCAGACCAAGTCTCCGTGAGGGGAAAGTGAAGCGCATGAAGGTTGAGCCTTCTTTGATGTTTCCAGATTTTTCCTGTCTAGGCTGTTCATTAGTCTCTTTTTTATCCTACCCCGAGTCCTTCCACTTTTTCGTTTCCTTCTGTTATTATCCTCAAAGTCTTCTTCCTTCTTGTTCATCTTTGATCTCGTGTCTAATTCTGTCTCACTCTGTGTACGATCCATTGCGATGGTCTTAGCAGAACTGGCAATAAAAAGTCAGAAACTCTCCTGTAACCTTTTTTCAACATTCTAGAATGCCGGAAATCCTTTCTATCAAAGACCCACTGATGACATCATCAGTGGGTCTTTGATAGAAAGGATTTCCGGCTTTGACATTCTTCCTTCTGTTGCCATAGCAACAATACCAATGTTATTGATGGCCATTTGTACACAGTGTATTTATTCAAAATTGTGAATTCATTTTTCTAAATAAACAAACTAAATAAACAAACTCTCTTTGTTTTCATGTCTGAATTAACAAACTGACTTTAAATTACACTTACTGATGACTTAGATGTGACAGAGGAATTCAACAACACTCATTTTGAAAATCTTTAGTCATGACTCATGACAATTTTGTAGCATACATGAACCAGATTTGATTGTCTGCCTCAAGATTTCCAAATCCTGTTATCCCAATATTAACAGGCATGAACAACCAGTTGATGTTCAGGCAGAAGGTTGAGAGAGAAGCTGCTGAAGCCAAGAGTGTAAAAACCATCATGGATACTGTGTCACCTGCGATGTTTACATCCTGTATTTTGTTGTCAGCGCTTGTGTTTCTAGTGTTGTTGTGTAGTTCCCCTCCTCCTCATCGAACACATGCCTCAAACACTAAAACCAGCGAGACCACCCTGAGAGAGGATATAGTAATCACAGGGTGATGAGAAAGATCTTATTTAATGTACCACAATATCCCGAACCCTTAAAGGGACAGCACAATGTCATACTGTTTAATTTGTTGTGTGATGTGGCAAACCCTGCCACCCTTCTGGCTTATCACTGAAAATGGAGTTGCACATGAAATATTGCATGTGGATACTAGGGGTGGTGAAAAAAATCGATTATTTATTAATCGCGATTATAATATTGACGATTATGATTCGATTATTAAATTTCCAAAAATCGATTTAAAAAAAAAAAAACTGTTTTTTTTTTTTTTTTTTTAAATAGTAATACAAACTGAAGTACTCCTCTTACTGGCTTCCGCTACATGGTCCACAGTCTGGAGCCAAGATATGTTATTCCATCTCAGAGCTTTTTCACACTTAAATCGATTCCAAATCTTTACAAGGAGACAAACCTTTCTGTGCAAGTGTCCCTCAACTCTGCTGACAGGGTAGCAATAACCTGCGATGCCTGGACATCCAGAGCTACTGTCTCATACGTGACCGTTACAGCTCATTATGTCAGCAGTTAATGGAAGCTAATGTGCTACGTACTTCAGACGAAAGCTATGGATGATAGCCACACAAGCGCAAATATGTGTGAGTTTCACACATGCATGATGACATACAATTGTAAATATAAATGAATGTGGTGTTTTTTTTTTATTTTTAGGGCCCGAGCACTGACCGGTGCGAGGACCTATTGAATCTGCTAGGACTATTCTTCTATTTCTCAACATTGATTGCAGTTTTGGAGGCCCGAACATACCCCAAAACTCACCAAACTTGGAATGTACATCACATCTGGTGAAAAATTTGATAATTTAATTTCAGTGGTTGGGGGGTGTGGCCTGGGGACTCTCTAGCGCCCTCTGCTGTAAATCCCTGCATCATACATGCACATACATTTCCGAAATTTGGCATGCGTATCATGACCAGACGCACAAAAAACGTCCGGGACCCTCAAAGCCCTCAGTCCATCAGGAAGTTGGCCATTTTGATTGCGGCCGCCATTTTGTAACATTACGTGCCCCATACTTTAATGAACTCCTACAGATTTAACCCCACAGACTTCACAGTCAGTCTTCCTCTAGTCACACTCAGTCTCATCCTCATACCTTGAAGATGACAATTTATCAGAAGCTTTCGCCTACATCAAACACGGTGGGCGTGGTGATGCGCTCCATTTGATGCTTCGCCATAAACCATCAACTCCTTATAACTTCAATATACAATTTCCCATCTACATCAAATTTCTCACATATGTGTAGGGGGTCGCACTGATCACGTCTACGCATCAATACTAAGTCGGCCATTTTGATTTTGGTACCATTTTGAAACGTTTCCTTGCCTCGTACTTTAATGAACTCCTACAGATTTAACACCACAGACTTCACATTCAGTCAGTCTTATCCTCACTCCTTGAAGATGAACATTTATCTAAAGCTTTTGCCTATGCCAAACACGGTGGGCGTGGTGATAACCTCCATTTGATGCTTCGCCACGAAGCAGGAAGTCCTTGTAACTTCAACATACACTCGAGGGCCCATTCATCGTTACTTGCAGCTTTAATTTATTGTTGTAATTCTTAACATTCGCAAAAATGATGTTTAACCTGCCGTTGTTTTTCCTTTGTTTGCTGTGCTGTTCATATCTAACACTGTTAAATATTGGGCAGTGTGTCTATGTGAAAGGTCCTATATGAATAAAGTTGAGTTGAATAATGTCTGAACAAAACTCCATGTCTTCTTTATGTTTTTCAGTAGCTTTTGGGCCAGAGTGGTACAGAGACATGAGTTATATCAGCTGTGGCTACAGAAATCTGTAAGCAGGATAAATTCATAGTTTTCCTTTCTTAAGAGAAAGTTTTTAATACAGACAAAAGTTGTTATGCGAGTGTCGTATTTGAGTAAATGTACTTTGTTACCCTCCTCCTCTGATTAAGTATATGTTCATATTTATACACATGGGCTCATACGTATGCCTGCACACGCACTTAAACACAGACTTGATCCAAGCAAAGGACAGGGACCTGAGCAGGCCTCTGATAGGTAATTAGCTTGTGAAGTGACATAGACGTGCTTGCAGAGCCTCCGACAAATACACAAATACAAGTACACACATACACACACGCACACACAAGAGGCAGAGCTGGCTTGCTCTCTTGATAGGCAATTAACTTACTTCAGACACCTCATCAGCAAGTGAACAAAAATCCCCCTCTAATCGGACACACAAACACGCACACACACGTCCTCGCAGCTTTGCATATGCAGTGTTCATTGAAGCATTGATATGCAGCGTGAGTGGGAGAATCTGTTCCCATTGCTAGCGCCTTAGCATTGCTAAATTTCAAATGCACATACACAAACACGTTCAGCCACGCTCACACACACAGACACACACACTCACGTACTCTCATCGCAGGGATCAGGGGGCAGATGATTCGTCAGGAGTCCCGCTGAGTTAAGTAATCACACTCGGGTGTTTAATCACTAACGAGAACCTGATGATGCTCTTTAATTAACACAACACTAATTGAAGAGGGCTGGCGAATCACAGCTCTCGGTCCTGTCTGTTATTTGAATAATTAGAGAGCAAAGGATTGTGGGCGAGGAGCCTCCAGCTGTAGGTGGGTCAGATGCAGTTTGTGTAGCCTGGAAATGTATTAGAGGAGATTCGTATCGAGCGTTGTGGGCAGAACAAAGGCAGGAAGTTTAGAAGTTTCTCAAGAAGTATTGCCTTTATGTTCAATCAAGATTATTAACATTAATACAAAGATAGAAAAATGTACCTCAAAATTGATAATATTTCGACTAATTCCACATTGTGTGCATTCAAAAAGACATTTTACAGTAAAGAGTTTGTTTCTATTGATAGTAATGGCTCTTTCTTGGTAAACACAGTATCTTTGCATATTCTTGTTTACAATGCTGTAACTGACGTACATTGTAATGACGCTGTTTTGATTACAAAATGTCGATAGACTACTTTGCATGCCAATTACCCAGTTTGATTTAAAATCCGTATCCTGTTGAAGAAGTGAAGGGGAGCACTGAGAAGAGATTCAGCACAGAAAAACCAAACAAAGTTCAAGGTGACTACTGCAGGAATAGCTTATAAAAGCGCATGTAAACGTATGTATCTGTTCATCATGTCCTTGAGGCCTAGTAAAATGTACTCTGCAGCCAGGTAGGCTACTGGTCAATGCTAGAGAATTATTCCTCTACTTTACTGATAATAACTTCTGTAAGCCAAAAACCCTCAACACCAAGGCCTAAGAGTTTACTTGTAGTGGTAGTTGCACAAGTATATTTTACAGCATTTTACGGTTGGACAAATTGGTTTTCTGATTATTTGGATTTCAGAATACTGGGCCATCGGAACAATCTGCAATCCAACTCTTTGTTGTAATTTAACTTTAATTTGCGTCTAACCTGGACACACACTATTTATTTTAACCAATAAAAAAACTGACTGGCCTCCAAACTTCTGTACAGTAGACTTAAATTCAACTTGTTTCTCAACTGCGTCAACATGCGTCAATGTTGAGAGCTTCGTCAATCCTTTGTCGAACACGGATATTCATGTTTCATAGACTGAACGTAGGAACGTAACAGCCATGATTCATAATTTACCATGAATGTATGAACATTTGCAGAACCGTCTGTGTAAGAAGCTGATATGATTTTTACATCCGTGAGCCGGTTGTAAACAAATGTTCGGAAGCGTACGAATCCTCTTTGTGCCACCGCAAAAAGGCTGAGAGCACCATACGAAGAGTTAACAGGATTTTGATTCGACTGGCTTGATTAGAGTTGTGCCTCTTTTAAAGTGGGCCGAGAAGTTTGGTGAAGTTTTAATATGTCAGGGAGGGGAGGATAGGACCGAACATGGCAACACGGAGGGGGGATTAGTGTTTTGTTAATGAGGATTACCGTACAAACCGGTGAAAAGCAACTAAGCTGAGCACCACCGTCATCAAACCGATTTAGTTCCTGGCTCCTATTTAGAAGGATTACCAGACAATGTTATTGTAATTACAATTGTTCTACCAATGAGACTGTTGAAGCTATTCTTGTCCGTTGTTTTTTATATTTAGTGGGCTAGCGTTTGCGTATTTGCTCTGCTAGTCACGGTATCGGGTTTTACATGACCAGAAGACCTTATTGGGTTAAATAAGTTAAGCTAAGATTGTTTCTGGGGAAAAAGTTAGTGAACAGAAATACCAACAGTATCATGACAGAGTAATACAGCTGCAGATTCTTCCTCCACTTCAGCAGGAGGAAGATTAACCTGAGACATGTTGTCTTCTTTCTCCCTCCTCCGTTTATTTCCCCCCTGAAAGCTGCTGCTGTCTGTTTATAGGCTCCACATGGGAAAAGGACAAAGGTTTAAACAGAGGGGGGATTTCAAAAGATAATTAAGGAGGAACGAACAGGCAAACTATTGAAGGAGGCACGGAGGAGGGATTGGGAGCAGAGAGGATAACAGAGGAGCGGAAGCTACCTTTGTTTGTGTCTCAAACAAGTGGATCAACTCAACTGCCTCTCAGACGCCATGAATATGTATTATATCAGGTTATTCATCCACCGCCATTGTTCCACCCCAAATTATGTCCCACCAGAGGAACACTGAGGGAAGACAAAAGACAAATTTGGGCAAATAAAAATGTAACAAAAACAAAAAAAAGAGAAAACGACAGAGCTGTTCTTTTTATGTCCACACAGGTTCTTTTGTGGCGTTAGGGGAATCTTCAGAGATAACTCGCTTTTTATTCAACCGAATAATGGCGCCTTTTGAAGAAACAGCTCTAATTAACATCTATTTGAATAATCAGATTACTCTACATTCTTAAAAATGTGCTGGTGAGAAAGCAGGAATGTATAGCGTGGGTATATTCTTTTGTCATCGCGCTAATACACCGAAGGTAATATGAGAAATACTGAACGCTAAACCTTTTTTTTTTACAGAGAGCTGTAGCAAGCTAATTAAGGGGTTTATTGCTGGATGGGTTTCCTACGAGGATATGGCCGATACACGTTTAAAATCTTCCCATATCCATTTCTATTTTATTGATACATATTTTCATTATTCTTTGACTTACTCAAATGTCGGTCAATCGGTTAATCCACCACTTTGTTGCAGATTGAAGTATCTCATTTACAATAGATGGATTGCCATGACATTTACTACATGTATCCATGGTCACCAAAGGATGAATCCAACTGAGTTACCTTTCACATTGTGCCATCATTTTAATTTATCCCGTACTTTGGATTATGGCAGAGTGACCATATTACCAAACCCCCAAACCCCCAAACCGGCACATTTACCAATACTACAGGTACATTAAGAAGTGGAGCGACTGTTAGCATTTAGCTCAAAGCTCTATTGTACCAATCATATATAGGCTACAGCCTCACAGGTTGATGGTATGACTGTAGACACCAGTCTTTATGTTTTCACTGATGTGCGTTGGTTGTCGGCAGTATTACTAACTTTGCGAAACATGACGTTTTTTTAACAAATTTGTTAATTTGTCAGAAAATAATGGATGAATGAGAATCAAAAAAGTATCCAAACAATCTGGATCTAGTGGATTTAAATTAAATTTATTTGAGATTGGTCTTGATCGACTTAGCAGGGACTTCTGGGCCTTGGCGGAGGTATGCGCTCTACTGCATGCCATTTTAGTATTTGTACTGTTACGTTATAGATGTTCCTGATATCTGGTTTCACCTTTTCTTTAGGATACAGGTGTGTGTATTTTTATAACAACTAGTAAAGATGTAGAAAGGTCTACATATTTTAGTGAAACAAAGCTTTTCTGTGTTCTATCAATATGGAGCAAGACATCAATTAAGTTTAAAAGAAAGAAAAAAAGAAAACCTCATTCAATATTTTCAAAGCCTTGAGAGTAAACTGGATTAATTCACAAGACAGTTGGCTTTAATTAAATGAAACTCGAAGACAAGCTTAACAGACTGAGAGGCTTTCATACTTGAAATATGGTAAAATCACCACTTAATCCATGAAACAGTTTAAAGTGCTTTCACTCCAGCATAAACATGCTTAGAATGATGACTTGCACGTAATTCTAAATAATGATTCTGTGCTGATGATCTATATTATATAGACACACAAACAGACAAAGAATAAAAGGAGTGTCTTTCTGGCATTCCCAAGTCAAGTCAAACAATGAGGCGCACACACACATTCACACACTCCTTTGGCACAAACACAATAATATAGGTAGCACTCACCTGGAGGGAACAGAGGAACAAGGGGCTAATTAGTGATGATGAGAAGTTAATTTAGTCAGACACCTCAGGTAATAGTCTCCCCCCTTCTGTCTTCATCTGCCTCTTTCTCACCTTCCCTCTCCCTCATTCATTCCCCACTCTGCATATTGCTTTTTACTCTGCAGCCCAACAATTTTCATGTTAAGACAAGGTGTCAAATGTTCTGTTTTATGTTTTTTTTTATCCCTTCAGTATGTCTCCATGCCTCTGTCTCTCTATCCATCCGACACACACACACACACACACACACACACATACAATGACACATATCCACGTGTATTCTTCAGAGATTGCAGCGGCTGCAAAGCAGGTGAGATTGTCAAGTCGTCTAAGTGGGAAATTACATTATCTTCAGCTTTGACATTGCTGAATTGTATTAGTGTGTGTGTGTGTGTGTGTGTGTGTGTGTGTGTGAGACAGAAAGTGCGAGCAGGCGAGATGGTTCCTGAGCTAAATGTTTGCTAGCAGGTGAGCCTGTTGTTGACAGATGGTGTTTGTGAGAGAAGCTCGCTCCCTGCAGAGTCTCACCCCAGGAAAACGCTCATGCTAACGCAGACAGGCCCACTGTACACACACATATGCACACGCACTGTACTGGTACATACATGGAGCTGTAACACGCCGGCATGAGGTCTCTGAGTGTATTATAACCTGCTCAAATTGTGTCGTTCACAGCCAGTTCACAGCACAACCAGGTGAGACATAAAAGGGAAGAAGAGATACAGATAATGAAGAGGGGAAACGGTAAATAAATAAATGTTGGCAATGTTTCTGCAAACGTCACATTTCTTTATGTTGCAACTTTATATTTCTTAATGTTCACTGTTCAGTTTTAATGTTGCTGCTGCTGACATGCTTTGATTATGGTCTGATTAGGTTAAGGGGCTGTCGAGATGGGTGAAAACGATCTTTTTGTCCTCCGTCTTCCTCGGCATCATTTCAAGAATATTTGCGTCCACACGGATCCGCTGAAAACGACCGAAAACGCTGTAGTTCATATTCCAGGCCTATAGGTGGCGCTTGACATTCACCAAAAACGGAGAAGAAGACACGGAGCATGCGCGTTAAGCTTGCGCACTGTATACGGAGAAACCGAACACAACAAGAAGAAGATGAAAATGGCTAGTGCAAGGAAACCAGAACCGTTTGTGTGGACCGTTAATGAGGTCGAACTGCTGCTGCAACTCACACTCAACTACAAGGCGAGTAAGTTGCAAGAAAGGCTCAATATCTTCTGCGGCACGAACACGAGCATGTAGTCCGCCATTGTTGTTGTTGTTGTTGTTATGAGACGTCGCTGGGTGGGGCGATAGCGTCAACGTTTTGGAAAGTATGCGAATTCGCCTTCCACATGAGAACGGGAGGGCTGCGTTTTCGGATTTCTCCACCCTGAGACCCGTTTTCAAAAAAGTGCATTTTTGGGCGCTGCGTTTTCAGGATCCATATGGACGGTCGTCCAAAACGATGCTATACATGTGCGTTTTCGCAAAAGAGCGTTGTCGTCTGGACGGGGCCTTAGGCACAAACACCACCTGGATAGGGTCAGGAAAACATCACATCTCAGCTGAAAATGTGCTGACATCCATCCAAAAATATCCAGCTGTATGGCCACAAAAAGGGCTGGAAAATGCCCCAGTGTGTCGTCAAAATATATGGCTTTGTCACCACAAACACGACTTGAAATGTTCCTGATGTGTCACCGAAAATATCTGCCTTGGTTGCCACAAACATAGCTAGAAATATACCAACGCATTGTCAAAAATATCAAGTGGTTTCAGGATTACAGATGTTATAACCCACCGAACAGCGGCCTCTTTGCTTGGCAGCCGTGTCACCTTGCTGTGAGGCATGCTCTCCACCTCCTGACGTGAAAGTCAGCTCATATCCATATAATGTGAACCTGATATGACATGAAGTGTAGAAATGCGGATATGATTTGTGTGATATGCACACATTTTAAACGTATGTGTGGTTTGCAAAAACAGCTTTTTTCTCTGGCGTCGGGGCTGAAAGGATCAGTGAGTGGGTTGATTCACTACCATCATCTAATTTCTGCTTATAGAATAAAGAAATTACCCTCAGTGCCACTTGTGCACCTTATTCTGACAAGGCATTCTTCATTAGGGCTTTGGAAGTTCTAGGCAACAATGTCATTAGTGGCTAAACTGTAATTTATTGATGCTTTACAGATCAGCAACAATCCACTGGAAACATCTGACACAGGCTATCTGCTTTTAACTACACCTTCACATGTACATTGTGACACCATCCATATATAAGATGTAATTAATCCAATGAACGATGGCAGAAGTATATCAGGATGCAAAGAGAGGTAATCCTCTGTGAAGGGAAAGAAATCTATGACAGTAACACTTTTTCTGCCGTGATCTCAACATTAAATGGCAACACACACCAGTAGTGTATGATGGGCATCCCTAATCCGGAACCAATGTTTTTCTATGAGTATGAAAGATATTCTCCCATCAGCAAGATGTGATTCAGCTCCGTTCTGCCAGCAGCAAACACACTTTTTAATCCATCATGCGCACGCAAAGTGTGCAGGCAAATATGTGAACAATGCTGCTCATGTGGCAGTTTACTTATGTGTGTTAAAAGTGTGTTCATCATATGATAACCAATAGGGACAACTTTTTATAAAATCAAATTAAGAAGGATCAGTTCTTCTCCAGCACAACTTTCTGTCTTTAGACTTCAGATGTTTAATTCCCCATTAAAACCTCTTCAGTTTTTAAAACTTTGACCGCTTACCTTCTGTAAAACCACCAGTTCTACAAATTACAAATACCTCGAGATGTTTCATGTGTATCGTTAGGAAATTTCTACACTTTGTCATATAACGTTCAGAGTGACGTAGCCTGTGTGAGCTGAGTCAGGAGATGGAGGGGATGGTGGCCAGGTAACTCGGCTGCCAAGCGACAGGCCACTGTTAAACATGAAGTTTCAACATTTGTAAGGGTGAAACCACTGGATATTTTTGATGCAACGTCTGGACATTCTCCAGCTGTGTTTGCAACAACAAAATTGGATATATTAGACGTGACGGTTTACCATTTTTCCAGCTGTGTTTGTGGCAACAAAACTGGACATATCTGATGAAACGTTGGGATATTTTCAGGGTGACAGAACCAAGTAAGCCAAAACATAAACCAAAAAATACCTGCGCTGTTTTCTGCCATAGAGAAATGTAAAAATCCAATATATCTGTGATTTGCAAAAATGTACACTGCCAACTTGTACGCTGGCAACTGGATTTGGAAAACAGCTTGTCACAATTTATAAACCTCTTGTTCTGTGTCCATTCAAAGAGTGGCAGCAAAGGAAGTGAATAATAAAGAAACAAGCAGAATGGAAGAGAAAGTTACAATGACATCAAAAACCTTAAATCCACCAGCTCGTGACACCATTTCACTCCTCGGCTGGCTGACCTCGCACAGACAGCAGCCATTTTGTGCCTCTGAGATCAGATTAGTAGTCTGGTGGCACTGCTTCCTATCAGCAGGTCTGCTGGAGCGTGGCAACTGTGGAGGAGTCACTATTAGAGCTAATGGCAGACTAAACAGCCTTTAAGTCAGGCCTGTTGGGTGTAATGAGACTTTAAGTGTGATGATGACAGGAGGAGCGAGAGGAAGGAAGAGCACACTGACAACTTGGCGTTAAACAACCACTTAATGCTGCTCTGGAGCTATATGTAGGTGACGGATGAGAAGACCAAAACAAACACGGGGAGAGGTAACTGAACTGTAAGGAAATATGATAAACTTGCGTGTCAGAAGGGTCAAATCACAGAGTCGACAGAGAGGCAGGCAGTCAAAGTGTTAGAAAGAGAAGAGAGATACGGCGAGGGGAGGGGGAGCGAGTGAGAGCTCCTGTAATTAGTCAGTTAATTACATCTGGATGATGATCTGCTCGGGGGGATGGATGTTGTTTGAGCTGTGTGTGTGTGTGTGTGTGTGTGTGTGCGTGTGAGTGTGTGTGTGTGTGTGTGTCTGTGTGTGTGTCTATCCTTGGCGGCTGTGTACACTCCAGAAAGCGTTTACTGAAATGGGAGCTAATTCTCGCTGTCTGAGGCCATTACGGTATTAATTTAATTTGGGTTAGCTGTCGCTAGCTCATTAACACATCTAATTAATTCATTGACATCAGAATTAAGTTGTTTCACTGAAACTGACACCTCTCTCTCTTATAAGAGAGAGTGGGAGGAGAGGCAGCGACAGATTGAATGAGAAGCAGAGATAGGCGAGGAGACGAGGGGGGAGAGAGATGATGGATTTAATCATATGTACAAGAAAAATACTATTAATAAATGTTGTTAGCTGCGGTGAGTAGAGTCAAACTCTTCTGTAGGTAATGAGGAAGAGGAATGAAGAGTAACAGTGAACACAGAGATGCAGGTAATTGTTGGTGAAGAGACGAGAAGCAAAACAGAAAGTGGATGCTTTGGTGTTTTAATGCAGCCATTTGAGAGGTGAGGCCAGAAGTGAACAAGGTACGCAACTCCACTACCTGAGTCACAGTAAAGTTACTCCTGGTCAGATATTACTCCAATCCAAGGGGAAGTTGGTCAGTTACATGTTCACTTGAGCCGAATTTAAGTGTAGTTTCTTTCCAATGTCAACGAATCGATGTGAATATCAGTTCGTCGGCGGTGGATTCACACAGGACCCGGTTCCAACACGACAGCTTGGTGGGCAAATTCATATTAAGTCATTTATCTGATCAGCCAGAGCATAAACGCTACAACTGCAAGTATGGACAGCTTTGTTAAAATGTTTATCTAGAATTAAACAAATGTTATACCGTCATAACCTGACATGCATTCTCGGGGTGAATGGAAATCTTTTGCAGGCAGAACAGGGCAAACATTTAAAATGAAAATGATAGAAAACATAGACTTCAGCATGGACATCTTTACCTGCTACACATACTGCCAATACATGAAAAAATTTAATGCAAATGTAATTCTGGACAAAAACTACAAAAGCGTCATCTGTTGCAAATGCAGGTATGAAAGAAATATGCACACCCACCTGTTCACACAGTTCAAATCTCCCCAGGTAAGAACACCTGAGAATATTGGCCAGTTAATTAAAATTCGGAGAGAAGATTATTTCGGCGCATGTTGGCGTGGGTGTGTAGTTAGAGGTGGGACACCTTTGGAAGTGGCACGCAGTGTGAGGCTGGCTAGAGGTAGGGATTATTTGGATGTAACACGCAGTGGGTTTCTTGTTAGAGGGGGGCGTCGTCACAGTCTGTCTCTGTGGTAAATTTGATTAAGGCTGGCGGGAGGAGGTGGTCCAACCGTGAACAGGTGCCCCTCACAGTTGAGTCGGGTTCAACCCTTGGTCTCGCTCTCCCTTCTCTCTGACATTGTACTTCCTGCTCTTTGTTCTCCCTCCGTCTCTCCACGTAATCCCTCTCTATTTTCACCGCTGTCTCCCCTCGCCACCGCTCCCCCTCTGCTTCATCTGTCTCTGTTTGTCTTGTAATCAGTCGCAGGAATGGCGGCCTCGTAGCACGCGGGACCAGCACCTTGAAACGCTTCTCCTTCCTCGGCTCGTCTCGTCCTCGGCTCGGCTGCGTGACTTTCACTGACCTTCACAAACCTCACGAGCCTTCCTTCCCCCTCCTGTTCACTCTATTCCTGCTTCCTACGTCTTCACCACCCCCCCCTCTGTAGTTCCCACCTGTCTGGATCAATCCAGCCAAACTCAGACCACCATTTGTTAAACTCACTGACTGATATTATTTGTATTTGGTGCAAGATGTGAAATCTGCTGCACGTTGTCAAATCACAGATCAGTTTCGGAGTTAATATTATATTTTATATCAGCTCTAACGACATAATACTCACTAAGATCTGAAAACGTGAAAAAAGCTACAACAAAGTCTGACAAGGGAAGATACAAGAGCCAGATGGTTCAGGTTGTGAACAAGCCAACAGTGTAGGCAGGTGATCAATACCACTTTATTTGCAGTTAAACTGAAGGTGATTAGCTCGGTTCCTGACCTCTGAATCACCGCCCAGATCCTTGATTTGTTTTCAGTCTCTCCCCGATTAGTCACTCACTATATACCGTACATACCAGCCCTCTGCCCTCCTCCACCTAAACTACAGTTTACAGTTTTGTGTTTCTTTATCTAGCTCCTTAGCTAGGTTGTAGCAACTCTAGCTAGTCAGTTCACGTATCTTGGTAGGTAATCAGGCTGGAAAAAAAGGGAGACTTTCTGGGTTGTGGAAACGCCTCCATATAATCCATATACACCACAGATTAAAAGTCAAAAGTACATATCTAAAATTTGCATTTCTGAAAGTATCTTCAAGTGGAAGCATTGTGAGAAATGGCGTTTTCCCACCGGCGCCAAGTCAAAACAAGCCGTGCAGATTTTTAATTCGACACTTGACACAGAAGAAGACATTCTTAAAAGTTCAGCTCGCAGTACTTTTGTACCTTCTATCTGAATCTCTTTAGTCTCTTGTACTTTCAAAGACCTTTATGTGTTTTACTGTTTCATCATGTTTCATCATGGAGTGAAGCTTAGTAACTGCTGGTGAAAACACGTTTCCTGTAATACTGCTTCATAATAAAAGCTTTTAAATTACTAGATAATGGGGAGCTTTGGGAGTTATCAGAAATGTAAGTCTTTGTAACTTAATTAGCGGAGCCACTTTGTTTTTGGTAATTCTCTTGGATAGCACAAGATTGGTACAGGAGAGTCATTGGTTTAAGACACACCTTCAAGCAGGTAGCCGAGTTGTGGTGGAAAAGCAAATCCCTGCTGAACCGAGTCAAACCGAGTAGAGCCAGGCCGGCAAAAGTGTGCCTGTGTTCAGGAGCCGTCATTGCCAGGTAGTCCTTCAAAAAGAAGAAGAGGAGGGATAAAATGATGCCGGGCTAAAGATGATCAGGAAGAAATGATGTGACATTTAGAAGTGTATTTCTTCTTCTTTGGACCTTTTTCATCCATTTTCAGCAGCAAACTGAGCGAGCGCAGTGACGAGACGCAGATTAGTAGCAACATTAACGTACGTGAGCTCACCTCTGACTACACACACCTCAGACAGAAACTGAGAAACACTCAACTGATTTGTATCGCTATGAAATTGAGAGATTACCAATTGGGAACACAACAGGAGGTAAGGGTGAAATATAGGGAGACTGTCGTAAAAATTAAGAGAGTTGACAGGTATGAAATAATGAATGGATAATAATCTTCTACTGCCGAACCTGGCCTTTATTATAACAGAAGATTTACTGAACACTTAACCGGAGCAGCAAGAGCTCAAACTCAAAAACAAACAAGCCAACTCGACTCCTCTGTAGCACTGTGGCACGGTCTGTAACACTGGAACAAACACAAACAAGTCCTCAATAACACTGTGCTATAAAACACCCGACCCAGAACCGATCCACTTAACCTCTTTCAACATTGAAGTGACGAAAAATAGGATTAGCAAGTGGAATTTCATCGCTGGATTACAAAATGTTATCCCTAACACTGCTAATTGCTGTTTTTAAGTAAAAACAATTGGCGGCTCAGTCTGATTATCAGGTGGATTCACCGAAAATGTTGGCGATAATCCAGCTGGTGTGCTGGAAAACTGCGCACACAGCTGCAAGAAGAGCGGTGAATTAAAACCAGGAAGCTGGGATCGATGTTTACAGCTGATGGTGTCAGTATTAATTTCGCTTAATTTGACTTTGTTTTCTTTTCCAAACTTTTTTTTGTTTAAAAAAAATCCGTCTGATCAAAATGCATCTCTAGCAAATTCCCACAACTCGGCGAATACCTCGGTGAGCGGCGTGTTATTACATCCAACAGAAAAATCGTTAACAAAACTATGAGATGAAGTTGTAATAAACCACGACGTGTCCTTAAAAGTCTCAGCCTGTCTCGTTAACACTGTGTTAGACAGTTATTCCCAGCGGAGGGAGAAAACGGAGAAAGAGGGAGTGATCGACAGAGAGAGAGAAACCTCACCTCCTTAGTACGGAGGAGCTACATCACCAGCTGCAGCAATTAACCCCTTGTTCCTCTGGGAACCATTAGAAGGTAGAATAGCCTTTAAAATTACATATGGCTGCAATTAGGGCAGAGAGAGTGATGAAATGATTTGGCGGAGATTTTTCTGTATAGATTTTTTAGGAAATGGCCCTTTTTATAGCACCATAAATTGAAGCTAAAAGAGTAAAGTGCTTCAGCCTCTCCTCTCCTCTCCTCTCCTCTCCTCTCCTCTCCTCTCCTCTTTTGCTCTTTTCTCATTTTCTTTCCTTTCCTCTTTTGCCGTGATTCCTCCACTTGTCTCCTTGTCTCATTTGCTCCCCTTATTTCTCTAGTTCCTTTGCTAGCAAACTTTCCTCCCCTCTGTGTTCCACTTTCCTCCTTCCTCCTTTTCCATTATGTTATTTTTTGCCCCCCCCCCCCCCTTCCTTCTCCTCTTATCACCTCTTTACCCTCATCTTCGTCTCCTTCTCCCTTTTTCCTAGTCCTCCTCTCATCTCCTCATTTGCTCACACCATTTCCTCTCCCCTGTTATTCCTCCATTCCTCCTCTCTTCTACGTCCTTCCTCCTTTAGATTTTTGTCCCCTCTCCTCCTCTCATCTCCTCCTCACCCTACTTTTTTGTCTCCTCTCCTTTTTTATTTTCTCCTCTCTCTCCTCCTCTACCTTACCACTTGTCTTCTCTCTCCTTCCTCTCCTTTGCTGTGCCTCCTCCGTTTGTCTCCTTACCTCATTTCCTCTCCTCGCTTTTCCTAGTCCTCCTCTCATCTGCTCATTCGCTGACACCATTTTCCTCTAATCCCTTTTCTTCTTCTCTCCTTCCTCCCTACATTTGTGTCCTCTCCTCTCCCAACCCTGAGTCCTCCTCTCATCTCCTCCTTTTCTGCTCTTTTCCTTTATCTCATTTCCTCCCCTTTATGTTCCTCTCCTTCTCGATTTTTTCCCCCTCCTCTCCTCTCCTCTTTTCCCCTGCAATAACAGAAGGAGATGGCTTAAGCATCTGTGTCATCAGTGCAGATTAATGTTCTAATAATATTCACAGATGTCATTTCAAAACTCTCCATTTGTTTATTTTTGCTCTCCGTCTCCCCCCGAAGCTCGCCCGCCGCTCTCCGTCGCTTCCTCGCCTCCTTTTCTTTTCTCCTGTCAATGAATCACAGGACTAATCACAGGCCCGTCGTGGACTTCAAAGCAGCCACTTAAGAAGGCCTGTCTCATTCGAGTGTGACACACACGCCTCTCCAGCACCACTGTTTTTTGAATCATTCTTAATCGGGATAATTACACATGAGAGGAACTAAATGAGCGGAGTCTCGAGTTAAAAAAAAAAAAGGGGGGGGGGCAGGACGGCGAGAGCTGATAGCGAGAAAAAAGGGAAGACAGCAAAGTGCTTCCTGACACGTTTATTCATTTGCTTATTATTTTGCCGCTGTAGTTGTTTGTTTACTCATTAAGGATAATCCAATTAAAGCACTTAAGAGCAGCTTAAGACGAAGCGTACACACACACACACACACACACACACACGTCTCAGAGAGGGTCCAGTCTTGGAGAGAGGACAGGTTGTGTTGGGGTCTGTAGCGCCTGCAGCCTCCACCCCTCCCTGCCACTACAAACAGGGCTTCAGGAGAGCGTGCCAGGGGCTTGGGGCGCTGAGACCATAACATGCCTCCATGGCGGCTCCACGTTGGCTCCGGAGCTGGTCAGTCGCCTGCCTGCCTGCGTCCCCCCGCAGCGCTTTCCTGTCGTGTGTTGGCTGACTGGTCCCCCAGTGCACATATGCCCACTTACACTGTGTTCCTCTCTAATTAGCTGCTCTTGTCTACACAGGCGCACAGGCTTTGTTAAAACATTGCTATGCCTTTCCCTGGCATGTTCCTCGTCGTGTAAAAATGAATCCTCCTCACATCAGCAGACGATGCGGCGGGTTCATTAATCCTGGCCTCGTGCGTCGCTGGCTGGGCTAATAAAGAGGACGCTCATGGCTCTTTTTACACCAAACAAGCAATAATAATCTGGAGGGCAGGCGGCGAGGGTGGAGAAATGCCTTTTACCTCATTTTCTGTTGGTTTTCCACGAGTCGTTTATTTAATCTACGAGATCCCTCGCCGGCTTAACGCCGCGATACCAACGCCGCTTCTCCTCCAGTCATTTTTCATTACTCTCTAACCAAATCAACTGTTATCTTTTTTCTTTGTTAATTCTTCTTCCTGTGATAGAGGAAGAGAGAGAGGGAGGCAGAGGATGAGAGTGACTCTACTTTAGAGTTTGATCATTAATTATTAGTCTCTGGTTCCTCTGAGGAGAGAAGCTGATGACAGCTAATTAAGGATGAAGTGATGTATATGCTCTCCCTCCCTCTCTCTGTTCCCCCCCCCCCCCCCCCCCCCCCTCCCTGTCTCTCCCCCTCCCTCCCCTGCCCACCTGCCAAATCATATGCTGGAGCTATAGACAGTAAATATCCAGAATAAATGTGTGGACGGCGGCAGCACACATTGTGTTTACAGCATGCTTCAGTGATTTTTCAGCAGAGTGATTCTCATCCTAAATATGAAGGATTGTTTTTTGGTGAGTTCAAACGACACCAGAGTCTGTGAGTGGAAATATCTGGGCCATTTTAAAGGATAAGGCTGGTGTTATTATTATTATTTATTTCAGACTCTCAAATACTTTTCTAGCGTCCCTTTACTGTCTGTGATTCTCAGCCTTTCATTCCTACTGAAGATGTAAATCTTTAGAAATCACAGATTTATAGTTTAAATTATAAAAGGAGCAATAATTTCCTAAAACATCACAGCATGGCAGATTTAATCCAACTTTTAGTTTTTTTGCAAAGAGGAGTAAATAGTGTTTGTTCAGGACTAGTTTCAGTTGTGG
Source organism: Sparus aurata (assembly GCF_900880675.1). Classification (NCBI taxonomy): domain Eukaryota; kingdom Metazoa; phylum Chordata; class Actinopteri; order Spariformes; family Sparidae; genus Sparus; species Sparus aurata. The sequence continues at coordinate 9,223,478 of NC_044187.1, read as the reverse complement.
GTTAATACACATTTTGGCGCTCTAGTGTGTAGAGAAGTAGGATTGACTCAATATAAACAATGAATAAACAAAATAACACACCCACCACATAGAGTATGTACTCTTAGTATAACCTTTTTATTGTTATTTTAGTCTTTTCGTCTGATTTGTTGACGATAAGAGGAATATACAGCAGAATATTTACAAGCCCTATCCTTTAAAGTTCCACTATGGTGGCGCTGTGGAGCTTTCTGGAGGATTAGCAGCTCCTCTTTGTTTTTGGAGCTCGTTCTGTACTAACATGGATGATTGACACGATTAACATTCCTGCTGACTGAAGGGAATAATGTGAACTTGTACGTCCATTGACACCTGGATGCACCACAAAATAAATAAATATAAGAATACTAGCTGATTTAAACCCACCGTGATGTTTGTGGTCCACCAGTTTGAAGCCTCAAGTTTGGCGTTATGGCCGCCATCGTCTTTGTTTTTCATTAATGATATTTGGATGAGAGAGCAGAGTTGGAGAGGATATCCGTGCAGAGCCTTTGAGTTGAGAAAGTCGCGTCATTTCCATTAACTCCAGTGGATTATTTTTGTTCTAAACAACGGTGGATCGTCGAGCTTCTAAATAGTAAGCTGCAACTTCTACCAGCCCGGTACTGTAAATCAATCAGTCAGTTAATCATGTGAGCTGCCAAACATCGCACTTCAGTCTCTCTGAATTCATGTATTTTAATCGCGTGCCATGAAATCTGTGACGTCTTCTTGCTCTCAGTCTCTCTAAATGGAGCCACAATGTACAACATGAGCATCAGGCTGGGTTAAATAATAGTTGAAACTACAGATTGGGACCATAAACTGATGAGGAAACTGTTTGTTGAGGTAATAATCGAGTGAGAAGTAAGATAATTTTCTTATAGGCTTACATACAATCAGACTCCTTCTTGAAACCGGTGCCATTAGACAGAATGCAGGCTTCAGACACTTCCACTTGGCTTCGGTTACATCGACCAATATATCAACCTGGCAGATGTGTTGGTGTAGCTCAATACAAAGGAAAAAGCCTCCTGAAGGCTGCAAAAGTAAACAAATAGAAAAGAAAGTGATGAGACAGCTTCTGGGTGACAGAGGAAAACAGAGCAAAAGTATTAAATCTTTGGTAAAATGTCTTTTATCACATCGTGTTAGTACAAAGTCAGTAAGCATAAACAACTGAGAGGTGAGGTCACTGTGTGGTTTTCGCTTCATCATCCTCCGCTACAGCTGCGTCTGCTGTGTCGATTCACCTCCAGCCAGATCCACAGAGAAGTGACTGGCAGATAGATCATCATGTCACTCCTGCTTTTCTTCCTCTGCCCTCAAACAGCGATGATGATGTCTTTATGACACGTCCCCGGGCAGGAGGAGGGGAGGAAGAGCGGGAGCCGAGCCGATGGAGAGGTGGGAGGAAAGAAAAGGGAGAGAGGTGGAACGAGGTGTTGTTTTTTTTTTAAAAAAAAGGTCCGGGGATGGAAAACTGTGGCACATTGACCGCAGTTGGACCACGACTACGGTAAGACCAGCTGGACAAACAGAACGTGAAGTGAAAAGCCGCCGTGCCCACACACCCCCCCCCCTCCCCGAAAAAAGCTTTTCTCTTGAATTTGCGGTGACTCCAGCAATAGCAACACCAGTGGAGGAAATCATTTGTGCCTCCAGGCGAGTCATTACAGAAGCAGAGTGTGAGATTGCAGTGACAAAACTCTGTCTCTGGCCTCACGACCAGCCAGAGACCAGCACGCTTCTCCACACTCATTACTTCATACCTCCTCTCCTCCCCCTCTGCTCCTCCCTCGCTCCTTTTATTTTCATCACACCCTCTTTTGTGATTTCATTGTATTTTTTATTTTTTTCATCATCAGGTCAGACTTATTATATAGTTTGTACGTAGATTGCATTTCATGTTTGGCACAATTTTCTCAATGTTTAACAGTATCCCATTACAAAAAAAGTGAAATTTGCCTTTTCACATGTGAAATTCACTGTTTGAAATGTGTTGATTCTCATTTGAAGATAGCCAGTAACGTGAAATTGTGATTTTCACACATTGGCTATTTTCAAAGGCGAACCAAAGATAATTAACATGTGAATTCTACTTTTACATATTATCACATGTGAACTAAAATTGTAACATGGGAATAGAAAATAAGGTCCCCTGTGTATTACATGTGATTGGCTGATTATCACATCCGGATTAGAATTTGCACATGTGGGAACAAAACGTGGAACATGAAATCACATTAAATTTGCTTCTTAGCTTTTGAACTCCTCATTTTTTCCACAAATTTTCACATGTAAACTAAAATTTTAACATGCAAAAAAGATAATATTGTCACATGTGATTTGACAATTTGTGAATTGCTTTGGGTACATGTGACTGAAAATTCACACACGTGAATCACATGTGGAAACAGGAGCACTTATGTCAACACCACCAACAACAAATAGCTTAGCTTTGACATACAGAGGTAAAAATTCCTAAAAATTAAAATGGCTAAGTCTTTATATACACAGACAACAGCTACGCTAGATTTATTGATATGTTTTAATGTCCATGCAGGAGAGAAACAGGCCAAATCTGTCAGTCATGATCACACAAGAGCACACTTATATGAATACACCTGTAATATATATCTAATAATGAGTTAACAGACTTGTATATCATATCAAATTAATTTATATATATTAATATTGTGATATTCCACGTACCCATTCACTAACTATTCCTGCGCCTTTTAAGAGGAAGTCAATAAAGTTAGTTGACTGTTAACTTTGTGACATTTTCACCAGAAACATTCAAACCAAGACAACAAAGCGAGACTTGTCCTCGTCTGTTTGCAGACTGTTTTTGCCCTCGCTGGCCAGAAGGTGTCAGCTCTGTGTTGGGTAGTGGTCCACGTCCACACACACACACACACACACACATACACACACAGACACACGCACACACAATACACATGCACACAGACGGACACACGCACGTACAAAGCAGTGCGCTATGGCCCACTGATGTCCAGCTGCTCCTGTCAACACTCCGCTACAGCGTGTAATTCACCCTCACACACAACGGCAGCTGAGACCTGAGAGGAGCCCCAACCCCCCCCCCCCCCCCCCCCCCCCCCCCAACACACACACACATGCACACACACGCACACACACATATAGTAGTTTGAAGGGAAAGGAGGAAATAGGAGGTGAGAAAGAGAGAAACTATAAAGAAAAATAAAATAAGTGAAGTGGACAGAGAGCTGGACATGGAGAGGGAGAGTTGTGGGTGACAGACGCACCGAGAGCCAGACAGACAAAGAGAGGGGGGACACTGTTTAAGTGGCCTAATCAAGGGACCACCCCTTCAAAGGGAGGGCTGGTGTGTGTGTGTGTGTGTGTGTGTGTGTGTTTGGGCAGGGGGGAGGCTGGGTGGGTTGCACATGGACAGACTGAGTCCAAGTTCCCCTGCAATTATCAACTTACCCATCCTCCCCCCTCCTCCTCCTCCTCCTCCTTCATCCCCTGAGAGACCCAAGCTGCTGTACCCATCAACAACTCATTCAGGCCTTAACAAAGCAGCACCACGCCTACCCACACACACACAATTACACGCACACACATTTTTACAACGGCGCAGCCCGGGTCGATGCTGACTCCGTGGATTAATCCTCCACACGAGAATCATTTGAAAACAACCTCCAAAATCAAGGGGAACGTTTATGTGATCTCATTTGAAAGAGGTTGTTTTGTTGCTTTTGGTTACATTAATATGTTAAATACACAAAGTGTTGTTAATCAACAAGCATGAACGTCACAATAGATGTCCTGCCTTTTATTTATGCTTAGGAATCAGGAAAGACGTTGCAGAAATCGTTTTCATCAAATGGACTTTTTGTGAAAGCATTTAAGGATAACTCTGCTGTTACTGCTGAGGTTTTTTTTTTAACTCCCTTTACTAATAAAAATTTCACTATCGCAGTTAATTTTTTTTTTTTTTTGCCAACTCCCACGTGAGAATTGTTTGAAAAACAAAGGCTGAAATAGAAAAAGTCTTCTACAACTGATTCTTCTCGTTTTTTTCTCATTTTGCTGTAAAGGTCAGGTCAGAGATCTGTAAAGGGAACAAGCTGTTTTAATAGACTCTTACCTCCTGTAACAGAAGCTTTTTATGTGCTAACCCATGGATCCTGCCTCCTTTTACACTGAAACTCTGGTAGCATGAAACAGAGGGGAAATTCTCTCTCTCTCTCTTTGTGTGTGTGTGTGTGTGTGTGTGTGTGTGTGTGTGTGTGTGTGTGTGAGACGGTACATGGCCGGCGTGTGCCGCTCCACACGCTGAACATGCCCTGAGGCCATCGTTTCACCTGCGGCACTCTTAATGTGGAGTGCTTGCTGTGTGTGCGAGGACAATATATGCATTCATGCCTTTCTCTGTGTGTGTGTGTGTGTGTATGTGTGTGTGTGTGTGTGTGTGTGTGTGTGTGTGTATTTGTTCTCTAAGCCCTCAGTAATAAGGTTGGCCATGGTGCATCAGAGATAAGGCATTAGGCAGTTGACCTCTGACCTCTACCTCTGTTTAATACGGAAAACTGGCCCCTAACACCCAGGAGAGGCCATGTTTAAGAGACTGCTTAATGAAATCAGTTGGATTGTGTGTGTGTGTGTGTGTGTGTGTGTGTGTGCATGTGTGTTGTGTGGTAATTGAGCTGGCGTTATAAAGCAGCTGTATTTAAAGTGTTGTCTCGAATTTAGAATTAGCTTTAATAAATACAGTGTTTGAAGATGATTAAATCAAGTTTTTTTTTTTTTAAACAACAGAAGACAATTGTCGGCTGTCACTGTTTTGCCACCGCTTAACAGCAGTCGTGTCACTAAACACAGAGAAGTCGCAGCTCTGAGGCTTTATTAAAAGACATAGAATCTGTGGTATGTGAAGGATTTTTATTTTAGAGACTTTACAACAAAAAAAGATCTCCGTTGGCTTGGTTCAGACATTACAGGATCATTACAGACAGAGCTGTGATGTTTGGCACGGGATAGGCAACAAAGGAAGTGATCAGTTGCAATGTGTGATGTGTGCAAAAAGACAGTTTCAAAACATTACAAGATAAAATGATAAAGAAAAGAAAATTAACTTTCACTGATAAAAACTAACTTTATTCCTGTGGCCTGTGCCTGACGCTGGACGATAAACATTTCTGGATGCCCTCAGATGCTCATGCAGTCACGGTATAAACCCTGATACTCCCCGTGCTCCCGAGCTCTCAGTCCAATCCACTAGCTGCACAGCTAACTGAGCTAACTAGCTAACAGCAGCTGCAGTAAGTAGTTACTCTAGTGATATGCTGCCTGGTGTCTCGGGATATACTTGATCATGTATATTGCATCTTTAATTGACAGACCACTAGTCGTAGAAAAGACATAATCTCTGTTTAAGTTTGTAATTTAAAATATATATATTTTTTTTAATAACTAAAAGTTAGCTCCACGTTAACCAGCTACTCCTTCTTTTACATTAAGGCATGAGTAATAATAACCAAGTGATGTAATAGTGTTATAGTCGGTATATTCTCCTGATACTCGTTACAGTAAGTAACATGTTCGATGTGCGCCTTTATTCATAACAACGTATTGTTACACTGTAGTATTAGTACTTTCATTAAAGAATCTGAATTCTTCGTCCACCATTGCCTCAACCAAAGCGCACTAGCTGAAAAAGTATTTAAATGATTTTAGTTTTAGTTGTTAAATTATTAAACATGATCATTTTAGCTTGTTGGAGCAGTAACAAAGATGCATTTTAATTCTGTGGCTGGAATCTTTGATCCTATCAAACACAAGCTGTCACATGAGGACATGACATTCAAAACATTCAAGTAAAGTCAAACTAGAGTACTTAAGTAAATGTACTCAGTTACTTTCCACCGCTGCAGAAGTGCTTTATGGACTTTCAGAGACTTCTTATCTGCTGCACTTTTGTGACATTTCCCTCTCACAAAGTCCTTTAGGAAGAATAACAATCTTATTCCACTGTATCTTTATCTCATCTTGTCAATAAGGACTTCATGTCTGCGTTGTGTCTTTTTTGTGTGTGTCTTGCAGAGTATGAGGTGTGTGTGTGTGTGTGTGTGTGTGTGTGTGTGTGTGTGTGTGTGTGTGTGTGTGTGTCAGGTAGTTAACCGGGTGTGTCCAGGACACTGAAGACATTCTGCAGCCTCTCCTCCACTCCATTAGGCTGTAAGTGGAGGCGGAAGTGTATCAGATGTGTGTGTGTGTATGTGTATGTGTGTGTGTGTGTGTGTGTGTGTGTGTGTGTGTGTGTGTGTGTGTATATGTGTGTGTGTCGATGTGTGTGTGTGTGTGTTTTGCTGGTGCGTGGGGTGTCACTTCGGCTGTATTGGGGTCAGGTTGGGAAATATAGAAGCTTCCAGGCACTCAGCACGTAATTGAAAATCTATTTCGCTCAAAGTGAGGAGAGGGAACGAAAGAGCGGAGAACAAATGAAAGAAGGAAGGCAGACGGAGGAGGAGGAGGAGGAGGAGAAGGAGAAGGAGGAGACCAGGTGACCAAAAGATAATAGTTGAGGGGAGGAGGTGGAGAAGAGAGTATAGGGAGGAAGACACAGCAAATGAAGGAGATATTATTTTAAAAGGTGGAGTGTGAGAGAGTGGAGGAGGGAGCGATGGAGGTGAGGGAAGGACAAAACCAGCGGTTGGAGGGTGGAGAGGCTTCACTGCCGTCCTAAGTGGATAAAAAGCAGAAGAGACGGCTGAGAACGATTCATTTTTGTGTCCTGGTGAAGACGTCCTCCCTGTATTATCCCGTCCCTCCTGATCTGTCACACTGTGTCTGCATGTGTTTCTGTCCAGCCTCTGACACTGTGATCTCCCAGGCTGCAGACAATATATTCAACAACAGAAAAATAAAAGTCTGAGACACAATCTCAACCGTGCATCTGTGAAATATGTATATAATCTTCATTTTGCTGTTGTTATTATTATCATCATTGTGGTAATAACACGTAATGTTATCGTTGTTGCCAAACATTTTTGTTGTTTGTTTTGCTTATTTGAGTAATTAGATTAAGAAACACTCCAGTTCTAGTATTTTTCTAAAAAGGCATAATGATCCAAATCTACAAAATAAGAAATGAGCACCTGCTCCAGCTCTGAACTCTCTGACAGTTACTTTGATGCAAAAAGACGCCAGACGACAGCAAATCCAGTGTTTTTGTGATGCTGCTGGCGGTTTGTTTACACACGATTATTATACGTTGAGCAAAACACGATTTGGACTTCTGTGTCTAAAACAAATATTTTTCAATTATGTTTACATCTCTTAAAACACAGTCTAGTCAGTCTCACTAACTTCAGTGTCTTACTTGCACATAAATTTTAATTAGTCAGTGGTTTGTTCACCAGGTGCTAGCTAATAGCTCATTAATAACATCCAACCATATTCATAAAGTAAAACTGGATCGTCCAGGCTCTGCACTAAAATCAGAAGCAGCAAAACCTCATTTAAACTCCTGCTGACGTTTGTAATCAAGCAAATAACTGAAAATTTCCCATAAGCCCTCCCATAAGGGGTGATGGTGTAAAGGTTTTTAGACAACAGAGATTATAGTTACAGTAAAAGGTTCGTGAAAATGACTTGGAAGAGAGTGTCGGTGCCCATTGGTGCCCATCTAGTGAGTCACGGAGGTAGTGGTACAGCAAATATCTTAATTTGCTAAAAAACCCATGTAGTTAAACTGCATCAGTTTGAATATCACCACGCCAATCGAACACATCATCATAAGGAGACAAACGTGTTTTGGATACAGCGACGTGAAATGAAATCGGCTTTTAAAATGAAATAGTGATAATGGAAACAACACCCGTGACAGTAAAAGTGTGAGGTGAGGAAATATGACCGTGAATACATTCAATTAAAAACATTAAAGTCAGATTTTCTTTTTCTTTCTTATTCATTTCACAAGGTGGACTTCAGAAATGTGTTTTTCAACAGTCAGAAGGGAGATTTGAGTTACACAAAGGTTGAGGACTCCTGTGATGAAATGTTAAACACACGTTAAGTTGTTTTAAAGCTTAACAGTTCTATTGACAAGCACTGGTTATTTCTTTTCAAGAAGATGCATTATTCTCTTTTCAAAATGAAAACATGTTGAGTTACAGACACAAATGGAGAGGTTAGCTCAGACGTTATGACACTGATTAGTGACCAGGTTGATTTATCTGTCTACAACACAGGGTTGTTCAACAAAATACCAGTTGACTAAATCACAGATTCTCGTTAGATGGTACCAATGATTTACCAGTTTTAATCACATGCTGCAGCCTCACGTCCGGCATAATGCACATCCCAAACTTGTTCATAAAGTTTCCAGGATGCTTTTTCTACTCGTCGACAAGAACTTGGCATTGGGATTTTTGCCGTCTTGAGTTTCAATAAAAAAAGACTACACACAGCTGCCTTTTTATCCTGTGGATGCCCTCATGCTAATGTTGTTTTGAAATTTTCTGATTAAGATTTAATGTCCTTGCAACAAAATCCTTGTTGCTGCTCAGATTCTTTGGGACCAAGTATTTTTCCTACAACTCCAACTGTATAGTCAATGCTTTTTTTTTTTAATTAATGTTAAGTCCCTTTAAATGGTTCTACCTGATTGCATCTATATGAGCTGTTAAAGAACTGAGATTGCAGGATGGTGTGAACACACAGATGTCCACTTAACATGCATATTACACTTCACTGTATTGACTTTGCACTCAGATTTACAGTGCTGTTCACTCAAAACAGCCTGTTTTTTACGGCGCTGTGTGCCTCAGTGATGAGTGGACCATCTCAACAGGCTGTGTTTGTCTCGTCACACGGGAGCTTTACGTTGTTGTGTTAACACCAGTGATTTTCGGTGCAAATGACTTTCCTCTTTTAAAGACCAACGGAGCAGCTGTGAAATCGCCAACACTCTCACACACCTACCAGAGTCGTGTTGTTGGATAAACGGCACCTTGTCGTTGTGAACAGTTTCAGAATGAGAAGAACAGAAGATTATAAACCGATACGATCTCAGTCGTTGGTTACGTTTCAGTGTCTAGATCGTACAAGTCAGCCTTTTGTTCACTGAAACAAAGACACAGAAACAGAGCAAATGAGAATTGTTTTTCTGGTCTGTTTGATTTTTTATATAGTTCTTTATTTGTTCTCTGCTTTTTCTCATAATTAATTCCTGCGCTCAAGAACCTCACCTCAGCCCAAAACCCAATTAGTAAACACAACTCTAAACTAAGTGAAGACTTGTCAGAATATCCGTAACTTTCAAAAAAACATCCTCTCTCCCCAAGAAGACAAAAGTACAATAACACATGCACTAAAGCTCTGGTGAATAATTTATTATGAAAGCGAGAGTTTTGGGCATTCAGATGAACTACAATTGCTTTTTTAATTAGTGGCGCGGCAACAACAAGTAAGAAGCCGACCACAGAAACATGCACACAGAAACACTGACACCACAGAGCAACACTTCACCTCATTAAACCCACAAATACCAAACCTGTTGAAGTGAAAGGACAGAATCTGGAGAGGCACAACGGCAATTTTGTGAAACAAGAGGGAGAGAATGAGAGGGTTGTTTCTATTGTTCACAGCTGTGAAGAACAAAAGAAGAAAGTATAGCCGAGTCCCTGACAACATAAACAACATAGAACGTCTTTACGCGCAAATTAACTGGTTAGATGTTCTGCATCTGTATCATTTTGTGTCCGTACCATGTTTTTCTTGTTCTTTGCTTAAATGTCTCCAATTTACTACATTTTTAAGATCTACTTGTCGTCATGTGGTTGGTGTTGTGATACAGTTGCAGTTCTTTTAGATTTAGGCGCTGAAATTACTTTGTTAGGTGTAAGACAGGGTTTGAGTTCAAATAAGTACGCCAACTTAATGCGGACATCTTTTCAACTATCCTATACAGGGTGTTTCCCTGTAGCATTACTGTTGGTGCCACTGTTGCAAAACCGCTACCACTAGCATCTTTTAGCTACTTTAACCGAGTGTGAACTGGAAAACCCCCCATCTCAGTGCATGAAAAGGCAAAGTGATACATGCAGTTGTATTAATAGGTAGGCAGGTATTGTTACACGTATCAACCGGGGAGAAGACTTTGGAACACTGATCCGTTCACTTGTTTTACCTCGTTTTCTCTCCTCTTTGCCTTCTTTGTTCCCCCATTAGGGAGGTTACCAAACAGTGCCTCCTCCTGCTTTGGTTGCTTTATGGCAGACACACTTCATTTGTCCCTTAATTCAACCTTTGTTAGTCTAGTTGTGCATTCACTGCGCCTCCTTTCTATGCAGACCTTCTCTCCCTCTGTATTACCTCACCTGACTTCCTCTTTTGCTGCTGTCATACTTACTACAGCCACTAGAGGGCGTTGCCTAATATTAAATGTAATAATTTGTCGTCATAAGTGTTTTGTTTTTATTTCTAGTGAGGAAATGTTTGACATGTTTGATACTTACCTGATGATTAAGTGCTGAGTATATGAAGGGCTAACATCCACAAAACATGGTGTGAATGTAATTCGTATTTGTCTAATTGATTAATTTTGATGTAGATTGTTGTAATAGAGGTAGGATGAGGATCGGAGGGACGGATGCTTCCTTCACACGTGTGAGTCTTTGACTGAATTGATCACTGATAAGACGAGGAGGATATTTTGATGAATTTTCTGGACTTTCTTGGTGGTTAGCTGCCGTGCTGGATTAGACTGTGTTGATGTCCATGAAGCTCTGACACACAGTAAACTCAAATGGTGAAAAAAATCAAAAAATGTGACATTATACCAGTTAACAATATTAACTATATTCATATAACTGCTATGTTAAATCGGATATTACTGCAACTATTAAGATGTTTGTATGTGTTTTAATGTTCAGTCCTTTTCCAGACTGTTGAATTATGGCATAAATCATTTTTTTCTTGTAACGTCAAAGTCACGATGTGAACATTTTAAAAAAAATTACTCCAATCTACAGAAGACCAAAAAAAAAGCACAACAAAGAAGACAATTTAGCTCATCTGTCCAGATGTTCAAGTGAGAGAGATAGATAGTGAGGTTTGTGCGTGTGTGTGTGTGTGTGTGTGTGTGTGTGTGTGCGCCTGAGGCCTCTTCATCTCATCAGTAGAAATCTATTCTGCTCAGACTCATCCAATAAGGTGGGTAATGATACTCCACTCTAATATTGGGACCGTCCAAATTGAACACATTTAAACTTTAATGCAAGTCAAGTCCTGGGGAGAATGTAATCTGCCCCACTTAGAGTGTGTGTGTGTGTGTGTGTGTGTGTGTGTGTGTGTGTGTGTGTGTGTGTGCGTGTGTGTATGTGTGTGTCTTTTAGGATTTGTGTGAGAGTGTGTATGTGTGTGTGTGTGTGTGTCTTTTAGGGTTTGTGTGTGTGTGTGTGTGTGTGCACCCGTGTACGTCTGTTTCTGTGACATGTAAAGCACTTGGAGTTTTTTCTTCTTCTCCGTTTTGCTCCACTAATGAATTTAAATATGTTGAATTAGTTTTAAGAAGAAGGTGAGAGGTGAGGCGAGAACGTGTGTGAAGTGCTGTGTAGAGTTGGTTTTGAGCAGTTGAAGCAACAGAGCTGCTGTGTTTAGAAGCTCCAGCTGAGAGAGGAGCGCCGTGATGACAAAAACACATTGCACACCTTTTCAACTCGCTCCTCTTCTCCTCCGCTGAGAGAAAGTTCACGCTCTCTTGACTTTTTTACTGTGAATGTTGAGACTTGAAAGTTTGTAAACTGATTTTTTTATATACATTTTCTATCTGTTAATCAATTATTTAGCGCAGTAGACCTTTTAGTAGCCACTTCACTACTTCACATAAATTATTCAGTGGAACTTATTCATATAAAATGTAGTTAACTAATCCACCAATTGTTATTTTGTAGCCATGTTTAGTGCTTATTCGACAATTTTAGCATGCAAACATGCTAAACTAAAGTGGCAAACTGATGCAAAAACATGAAACATCACTAATGGAACATTTTCATAACAGTTATAACAGTTAAATGTTCATAAAATGTTAAGTGAGATTTATAACATAACATTAGCATATTAATTAGCAGTTAATACATTTTTTTACCTAATATTTCTGGTCATATGACATCAGCGTTATTTATTATTAACTGCAGACCTCTAACAGTCAAACCTGTTCAGTATGATAACTTAACTTTCCAATCCAACAAACTGCACATTTCTAGCCGTGCTTTGTGTTTAATGCTAATTAGCAGATGTGTATATGCTAACATGCTAAAGTGAGGTGAACATGGTAAGAGTCATACCTGCCTATGGGAAATTCTTTCCTGCTGAGAGTTGGATTCATACCACTTCCATCTGTTAAACTAAAGCTAATGAAGCTAACATAGCTTAGCACAAAGACTGGAAATAAAGGAGAACAACTAACATTCATCTGTACAAAGGTGACAGGATCTATAGACCAGCGTCCCTACAGCTTACCAAATAACACCGTATTTCTTGTAACCTATTTTCACACATCAGCATGTTAACATTGTCATTTGGCATGTTAGCTGCTAAATTTAGCATCCGACTCAAAGTAACACTGTGTCTAATTACAGCCTGACACTGCTGTTAGCAGCGCTAGTCTTGTGGTGACCTTTTAAATAAATTGCTAAAAGTAAACGTATTGTTGTTTACAGACAAAGATCAAGCATTAGTGCACTGATAACGTTTTATTTTGTTGTGTTAAATATGTTAGGCCAGTTGACTTGATGTTGACTTTAATCCTTCAAGTGCATTTTAATTATACAGAATACCTTTTATTTGCGACCTATATGTCTTTTTGTTGACATTAGGATTTGAAAAATCTGATTTTAACAATTATGAGACAAAGTTTTGTTTGTTTCTGGACATGTTGTCGTGTTGTGTAAGTGCAAGTGTTTGCACTACATCTTATATGGGATCTATATTAATTTGTTGAATGGTGTGAGTGACACAGTAATTTGAAAATAAATCATCATCATGTGGTGTTTAGCTTTTTAAAAGTCTTATCAGCTTTTACAAATATTTTAGTTCACACGTCCGCAGAGTCCATAATTAAATTTCAGGGTATCTCCCTGTGTGTGTGTGTGTGTGTGTGTGTGTGTGTGTGTGTGTGTGTGTGTGCGAGTCATAACTCTTGCTGTTATGTGTTGTGATTGATTATTTAGACATGTTGAGAGCCTGACCAGCTCTGTGTGCGAACGTCTCAGACGTCCATCCACAAATACGAACGTACGTGTTTGTGTGTGCACGTTTGAGGTGTTTTACCACTAATCCATGAAGAATCCTCTTCCTCCTCCATTTCCTCTTCCTCCCAGGATGTCAGGGTCACATCAAAGGAAGAGCGGTGACCTTTGACCCCGTGACCCCCAGTTTAGCAGGTTTACGAGCGAGCAGGGCGAGAATCCATTAGCTACAGCAACATCATCAACAACAACAGCAATGATGAGGCCGGCAGAAGACTGGAAATCAAGATAAAGCCGCGACGTCAACTTCAAATTAATAACATTTAATGACAAGTTATAATGTGACATAATGACAAATTATCAAACCGTTTTTAATTACACTTAATCACGTTAACTAAAATAAACCACATACAAATGATTCTACCAGATTTCACAGTCACAATAATTACAAACAGTAACTTTCAGAAACTTTTCTTTTTTCTGTCGTTATTAATGTTCCAATGACTCAATTATTTTGTCCCCGAAAACCTGATGAGATTAGATTGTTTTCATAACTAATGAAAAATGATAGGGCAAACTGAAAGGCGCTTAAACATGCTGAGTGCTGTGTGTGCGCCTGTGTGCGAGTGCATTTGTGCTTGTAAATGGGGCTAACCTGCATTTAAAGCAGCCCTCGGCATTGCTCCCTGTTTTTGTCTTTGCACAATGAGTAACTTATCTAAACCATCCCCTCTTCAGCGCTCAACTTCAGCTGCCTATTTATCCATTTTGGGTTGCGCGCAGCCCGTCGTTAGTATTCTGGTACACACCTCAACAAAGCCATTATCATAAAAACACACACATTCACATGCAGATGGATAGCTCTTAGCCTCTTAGCTCAGCAGCTAATGGTGCTAGCCACTTAATTAAGGTCACTTATGGACAAACTCTGTTAGCATGGGCACTAATAAGTACTGCCCAGACAATGGGACTGTGTGTGCGTGTGTGTGAGAGTGTGTATGGTAATGATATTGCTGTAAAGCCTGACCTGCAGTCTCCATTACCTCCAGCTTATTGAGTGGTTTGTTTTGCAGAGTGGCTCTTAGAGGTGGGTATCATTGAAATTTCACTAGATGGACAACTGGACACTTTAGAAAATGCATCACAATACATTTTGGGCTGAAGTGTGAGTGTGAGTGTGTGTGTGTGTGTGTGTGTGTGTGTGTGTGTGTGTGTGTGTGGCCATGTTGAGGGGCACCCAGAGACAGAAAAAAAGAGATAAAGTGTCTGCAGTTTTCTCACCGAAGCCCATGTGGAAACCGAATATCCGGCACATCGTTAATTTATAGCCTTCTGCTTTCCTCCTCTTCTCCCTCAGTCCTTTGCTCATGTCCTCCCTTCCGGAGCCTCTCCTCAAGTTGCCTCATCTAAAAACAATTAGTTCCCCCAAGAAGACTGACCAACCAGTCAGCGTCCAGAGTGTGTGTGTGCGGTGTTGTCCCGTCGGGGAGCATAACATTGCCCTCTAACATCACCACACAGGATGCTTCCGAAGACTCGGTGACCTTTGACCTCCAGCGGTGAGGATGAGAGACGAGGGGAAGCAGAATGAGAGGGGGAGCGATGGGGACGACCCTTCTGCCCCGACACGGCAGCTTAGTGCTGGATGTAAGAAAACACCTCCGAGCTCAGTTTGTACAGTAGGTGTTTAAATCTCACGAGGCAAAAGCACCAAAATAAAGTTGTGTTGTGATCATAGGTGACATTTACCTGTGGGACACCCAGGACATGGCCCATCACGTTGTAAAAGCATAATCTGTTCAAAATGGTTAAAAACATTGCCTGTGTAGCTTGAAATTATATTAAATGAATTCTGATGTTTTCCATTATGCCAAAATTCACTCAGACCTCGAATGAACCTTGCATTACGTTGCTTAAAATCAGATATTTTAAAAAATCTGTTTTCGTTTGAGTCCTCATGTCCCAAACCAGGTTTCAACACAAAGTGACTTCTTGATTGTGACATTTGATCTCGTATCAACACATCTCCACGTATCTTTGTCTATCAAATACTATAGTGTCTTTTCTTAACATAAGTTAACTTAACATAACATAACTTAACATAAATTGTGTAATGATGCAACACGTTTTGTCGTATCAAGTCCTGTTGCATCTTGTCATATTTGATTCCTAATGCAATGTAAAATATTGTAACATAATGTTAAATAATATAACGTTCCGTCCTAGTGTATCTTTACTGAAACACGTAACAACGCATAACATAATGCGAAATGAATTCAAGGTATCATAATGTGCCGTGTCAGTTCCTTTCATATCAAACCCAGTTGTATTTAACCAAACCATCTTTTTTTTAACATATACTTGATTTTGATTTTGACTTGATCTTGATTTTTGGCTGGCTTGTGTCCCAAAAAGTCCTAAAAGTCTTTGTGTTGTTGTCTCAAGGCGTGTTTTACCATATTATATCATGTTGTATAATGCATTATATAATATTATCTTATATTGTGTCTTTTGTATTTTGTCATATGTAAAATTGTATTATATCGTTGTATTTCTACTGTCCCGAGTGTAATTTTATCATTTTTTTGACTGCTTTGTTCATTAGCTACTTTTGAAATGAATATTTTACATAAATAAACATTGAATCAATTTAAAAACATCCTAATATTTTTGTTTTTTTATTTTTAATTAAGCCAGCGGCCCCCAACCTTTGTAGCATGTGACCCCATACAATTACTCCTAACGTTCTTCAATATGATTTCTTATCAGTCCTATAAAATACCTACTTTGACTTCTTTCTTTGTGTCATTAAAATCACATTTTCAGACCATTCAGTAATTTCACTCATGAAATAAATTGTGACTCTTAAGTTGGGAACAACTGGAATAAACCATCAAACTGTACATGAAGTAGTTTATTAAGTCAACATTAAAGTACATATTGATGCATCAGTATTAATGATGTTATTCATTATACCAGGTGTCAGCGAGTTTCAGGAAAACAAGTACTTTAACTTTCAATAATTAAAGTAAGTGTAGCTGTTTATACTTTATATGTACACTAGATTTTAAGGGCGGGACTTTTACTTACTAAGTACTTTAACTTAAAATAAAGGATCCGATTACTATATTTTGCTACAAAATATTATTAGCATATTGTCCCAGTGTAACATACTTGAATAGTTTACTGCATCTTACTGTATTTTATTTGCACATTTTTGCATTGTTTTTAGAGTAAAATCTGTGTTTAATTCAAGTGTTCAGCAGCCATATTGCTGACAGACATTGATTTATTTCTCCCCGGGTGAAAACAATTGATTATGTGCTCACAGGGACACTAAAGAACAGCTGTTTCTTTCTTTCTTTCTCCTTACGCTTCCGCCAACGACCGATCCGTCTTTCGCCCTCACCACCTCCGTCTTTTCTTTCTGTATATATGCACTGCATGTCCCCTATAATTTTGTTTTTTTTTTAACACCATGTACGTCTTAACTCATCGCAGCTTTGACAGAAGGCCACTGGCTTTTATGTTTTGTGCGTGTGCATCTGCTGCAGGAGCTTTTTGTACGCGGTCTCACGATCAGGAACCCCAAAGTTCAGAGGTCAGATAAATAGTTGTCAGGAGGGCCTCATCCCAGGAGAGAGACAGAGAAACAGACAAAGAGAAGGAGAGCAGGAGGTTCGTAATTAGGAGAGAAACTTGAAACTGGATGTGAAATTAGCATCTTAGCTAATGAGTACAAGCCCTTGCCCCCCTTTGGTTAAACTCAGTCTTAGTCTTTGTTTGTATTATATTCAGCCGGCTCTGTTTGGCTGAAAGTTAAAGCGTTTTAGTCTCATGTACTTTGTGGACACTGGCTCGACGAAGAGAAGAGTGTGGAGAGCGTTTGCTAATTGAAAAGATGTTTGATGAACGTCTCGCCAACGTCTTCCCGATAAGCCAACGCTCTCCACAGTCGGTCTAATGTAACTTGTGCCAATGTCTGCAAGGCGAGTGTGTGATAATAATCTACTTTTTAGTCAAAATCTGCAGCTTTTTAGTCATTTTTCTTTTAATCCATCCGATTATTTTGAACATTTCAGTCAATCTTGTCCAGACAAACCCATTTCTCCTACTATTTTTTGATGAAAAACAGGTTGAGTGATTAATATTTTGTCCGTCAACGAAAATAGACAAACTGTTTTATCTTCAAACTCAATTTTTCATCAACAACAATACTGCATGTTGATATAGTCACAGTTGATGTTTAACGTCTCATCAGCGACTCGTCTCGCTCAATGAAACAATAGGTTGTTGTCGAACATATTAAGTTTATAATTAAAATCAACGCTCCTTGATCGACACTTCTGCGTGTAAAAAACATTGTAATAAACAATCACAATGTATTTTTCTTTGAAACATTAAAGCTTAATATAATTTACTGAAAAAAACATTTTACTTTATGGTACCAATAAGCTTCACCGGTGTTTCATTGCGATCCATTCGTCTGAACGTCCTGCACTTCTAAAGATTTTGCATTAAAAAAACCTTCTGCTGCAGATGAAATAAGTGGCCTCCCTACACACACACACACACACACACACACACACACACACACACACACACACACACACACACACACTGAGGCAACAATCCCATTTCCAAAAGCCATATGAAATAGATACGTCAACACAAAACGAACAGGGAGACACACAGAGAGAGAGAGGGAGGGAGAGAGATGGGGGTTGGAGGAGAGGGGGGGGGGGAGATGGGATGAAGGATAAAAGATGGATTAAGGTTGTGTTTAAGATTGGCAGCGGCGGTTTGTATATGCTGCATGTGTGTATTTAATGTGCGGTTGTTTAGGGGGGAACAGTAAGCTGGGAGATGTGCGACTTTATTTGTTGCAGTGTTATTCTCCTGCAGCCTGCCAGTCGCCATGTCTCAGAAGGAAAAAAAAAGCCTTCTTACCCAACATACTTATCTGTGTGTGTGTGTGTGTGTGTGTGTGTGTGTGTGTTTGTGCAAACCCCTTTACATGTGATAATGACAGCTGTAATGCCTGTCTGATATCTACTCAGCTCTGGGACTTCAGTTGCATGTTTGTATGTGTATGTGTTTATGTGTGTGTGTGTGTGTGTGTGTGTGTGTGTGTGTTGTGTGTTTGTGTACCTGAAACGTGCACTTGGGATAGACATGCTTTAAACGCCCTTTGTGTGAAACGCAGGAACGTATCAGAGAGGGATAATCTTTACCGTGTGTGTGTGTGTGTGTGTGTGTGTGTGTGTGTGATGAATAGTCTACGACAGGTGTTGGGGATGAGATCTCCAATTATCACACTTTAATACCTTTTTTCCTGTTCACACATAAACACACACACACACACACCTCAGTGCGAAGTGGAGGGGCGAGTCAGGAAGAAGCGAAAATGTAGTGAGAGGGAAAAGAGTCCAGAAAAGACGGAAGGACTGGAGTTTCTTTTTATTTCTGACCCTCTTCTGAGTTTTTTTTTTCTTCTTCAGTGCTGCAGACTCCAATAAACAGATCTAATCTTATATTACAAAATAAAAGCTTGTCACACTAATAATGGTTGGTCAAAAATGCACAAATAAAAGCCGTTACAATGGGTCACATGTCTTACAGAGAGACACATTTCTAGTATCTGTTAAAATCTCTATTAAATGCGTCACAAACAACCGACAGCAACATATATTAATTTGGGTAACCATGGTGATAGACCATCGTGGTAGACTAAGTGAAGGAGGATTGTGTCGTTCTTCACCTCCTCTCCACAACTTTGAGTGTGTTGTTGCACAGCACAGTTTACATTTTTACTGCTCAGCTCTCATCAGTCACTTTTTTTTTTTCTTTTTCACAATAAAAGATTTCCATCGCGCTCTCAAGATGACATCACCCCGATGACGTCATGACGGTGATGTCATCTTGGACTTGTGACAAACTGAAAGTGAGGAGTTGGGAGGCATGGGCGTCTAGAAAGATATGCTTATCGGGTTGCATCATGGGAGATGTAGTTACCTTTTTTTTTTTTTTTTAGAGCTGGACCAATACTAGAATCCAAAAGTGGGGATATTTTGGCACTTGCAACTTCCATTTTGACCACTAAGAAAATCTTTCACTCGCGAGGCCCCCAAAGATCAATTTATTAATCACTGCAAGTACAACAGATAGATAAAGTGTTGAGTTTGCAGCAAGCAGGTGCAACACAAACGAAACAGAACAGAAAACAGAAAGACTTCTCATTAAGATATGAGAAAGAATTAGAGTGGAAATGTAATGAATGTGCTAGTCTCAGATAAAGGCCTCATTTAAGTTGAGGAATATGAGACTACAGAGGTTGTAGAGGGCGATTTAGATTAAAGTTTGTATCGTATAGTGAAGTAGGAAGCTTATTGGTGCTGAAACTGAAATGCGACCGGGACGTAGTTTGTTTATAGCCTTACCTTAACTTATTACTTCTGGCGATTACATTTATGCTTCAGAAACCATCCAGGTGGTTCATTTCTGAAATCTTGCCCAACAAAAGTTTAAGTCTCATAAACTTGTGTTTGCCACGGAGCTTATTTTCCGCGGCAATACGAAATCCAATTAAAAAAGTCACGTAGGCTCATCCTCGAGGGGAACCAGGGCGATGCTAACTTCCGGGTTAGCCTACAGAACTTTGTCGTCCCTGCAGTATCGAATTGCGACCCAAAGGAGAGGAGGGAATGTTTGTCGTCTCAGCTTTCACGTGGACGTTTACACAGACGAACACATGAACAGTGAGTTTCGTCGTCAGCACCCTCCGTCTCCGTCTCCGTCTCCCTCGTTGTGTTTGCGTCCTCCCTCGCCTATGAAGTAAAGAAAGGCCCTTTCGCTTTCTCGCTCTCCCGTCGCTGATGGTTCTGTATCTGCTGCATCAGCGATGTGCCAGGCAGCACAATGACATCATCTAACGCAGACAGTGTGCGATGACTGACACTATCCTCTAGCCTGTCAATCATCATCGCCACCCGCCCTCTAGGAAAGCTGTGTTTATCTGCAGCTGTGACTGACTGAGGGACAGGTGTGTGTGTGTGTGTGCGCCTCGTACGACACATGCCGCCACACACAGGTCTCATCACGTCTCCATGTGTGTGAGGGGAAACTATTATTATTATTAGGGAGTCATCATGAATCTTGACCCCACAAATTTCAAAGACAAACATTTTAACTGCAGGGAGGGATGACGGAGCATTGCTGTTGGCGCTATCAAGCAAACAAGAGTTCAGCTGGACGCCGCGGCTTTGCCAGCTGGACAGGTGTGACCAGAACAAACACGGAGAGACCA
Organism: Sparus aurata; assembly: GCF_900880675.1. Taxonomy (NCBI): domain Eukaryota; kingdom Metazoa; phylum Chordata; class Actinopteri; order Spariformes; family Sparidae; genus Sparus; species Sparus aurata. Next base: position 9,202,907 of record NC_044187.1, on the reverse strand, counting down.
GGAGGACGTCTGCAGCCAAAACAAATCTGATGTTGTTGGGTTTTTTATGCCTAAACGCTACTACAGTCTACAAATAATGCAAAATGAGTGTTGAAGCTGAGCTGATGCTTTGAGGTTCCACGTCGTATTACTTTGGACTTTTCTCACCATTTAAAAGTCTTGACGTGAAGCGATGTTTTTCCCAGTTTCTGATGTTTTATGAGTTCAATCTGTGCACAAGAGAGCTATTTTGAGGGACTGGGTAATGACTGGATGCCCTCTAATTTTAAGTTGCAGATGTAGTCGCTCAAAATAAACTTTACTTCCGGTGTCTCACGGAAATTTCTAACTATTTCATTGTCTCATCAACGCTGATCAGCGGCTGGTTCATACGATTATATGGAGCAAATTTCATCATCATGACTGAAAATCATCTTGATTAATTTGTTCGTTATTGCTGGATCGGAAAAAAAAATAAAAAATCTGAAATGCAATTTATACGCCCAGCGATGAACGGCGGTGCACATTAAGTTTGCGTGATGAAATTTCACACCGTTGTTATGGATTATTTAATAATGTCATACTTTAAAGCACATTAAGGACGATGTGTTTTATTAAAAGATTTCACTGCACGAGCAGATTAATGAAAACAAAGAAACAGATGCGTGTTTGTGCGTTTGCTTACACGCTCGTGCATTAGTTGATTTTCATGTTCGGTTAAACTCCCGCTCTCTGTTGTTATTAAGCATCGCATGAAATTCGGTCTGATTTTATTTTGCTGATGTGAAATCGGTCTTTTGTCCAAACTGCTGAAGTGAGGAACATGTTTCCAAACAACACATGTCAGCGCACCTTTCAGTTCAGTGTTTGTGGGGAGTAAAACTCAGGGACTTTTTATTTAGTACACGTGAAAATAAAGAGCATCCGTTAAATAATCTCATTAAACTTTATTTTGCGTCTTGAACACTCACTTGAAGTGAACAAAGTGTGGCCGTGTGTGTGTGTTTGTGTCTTTATTCTGCTGGAAAACTACATTAACAAAGAGGAAGTTAATGAAATTAATTCAAATGTGCCTCGAAAAGGAACAATTTCACAGCTGAATACAACTGAAGAGACGATATTTAAGAGGACGCACCCTGTTAATCACAGAGCTGAAACAATTAAAAGGCTACAGAGCTGTATACACGCTGCAGAACTGTGAAAATAAACACTAAATACATTAGAAATGACTATGAAAGTCCAACATGCAAACGTGATTCGGGCTGGATTTGAATAATAATTGTTGATAATTGCTTGATTTATTAGTTTTCCGTGCATATTTTGTTATTAAACGTGAGACAAACAAACCAACTGTGATGCTGGGAGACATGAATTCAACAGATGCTGGTGACAGTTCTTTATTAAATATCATTTAATACATTTTTAACAACTCATCTTAACTTTTGTCAGCGTCTGTCGGAGAGCCGTGTGAACAGATGCACAGAGAGGAGTCGTTCATCTCTCTCAACACTGAATCTGGAAACAGATGAGAGTGTGTTATTTACTGTTACCTGCTCCGATGCTCTGATGTCACACGTTTTTCGCTCCAGCTCTGCAGGATTGTTTTCTACAAGTCGACTGGCTGAATAAATAGGATATTTGTACATGCAGAAATGATCAGAATAACACATGTGGGTGGTTGTTGGACGGGTAAGATCTGATTTCTGTCTCTTGATAATGATGAGATTTATTATTTTTTATGGAGAAATATTATTATTTTCCCCTCCCGCACAAACCTGGTGGCCTGCCTCTATTTTTAGCAATGTGTTCTTGAAAATCTACACTTATTTTTACACTGCATCGGTCTTTATCCAGTAGTTTCATATTCATCTGAAGCATTCTGTATTTTTCTACTGTATTTTTTGGGAGCTTTTGTTCCTCCATCCTCAAATATTTCACCACCGACACACTTCAGACTGAAAATCGCTGATGGCCGTCACTGAATGGGGCCTTTGAAACCGTCAGATGGAATTTTTGTCTCGTGTGCGTTCGTTCCCGCTCATGAGTTTCGCAGTGTTTGTACAGTTCTGTATGTTTTTACAGAAGTGCGTGCGAGTGTCGCGTGTGGCCCGTGTGTGTGTGTGTGTGTGTGTGTGTGTGTGTGTGTGTGTGTGTGTTATGGTTGGACGGCCGTCACAGGCTCATGAACTGGCCGTGATCCATGCTGGTGTGTACAGTATGTTTACACACGGTACAGTATGTGTGTACACGCCACTGTGACTGTGTGTGTGTTAGTGTGAAGGTGTGTGTGTGTGTGTGTGTGTGTGTGTAATCGCTGTGACCCATAATGTTTTTCTCTCCAGGAAAAAAAAAAAAAAGAGGGGAGGTGAACCGGGAGTCGTGCCCCAGCTCGTAGCTCCACTGGTGGGTCAGCCAGGCGTCCCGCAGGGCCCGTGGCTCCGGGTCTGACCCGGAGAGTGTTCCAGATTTGTGAAGATGCCGATCCGTAGAGGGTAGTTTGTGTATGTGTGTGTGTGTGTGTGTGTGTGTGTGTTTGTCTGTGATTAGCCTGACTAGCTGCTTGTTGATGTTCTGTTTAATGATGTTCCCAGAGAGACACAGACAAATGTTCAGAGAAGGAGGAAGAGAAGGAGGAAGAGGAGGAGGTGCATGACAGCAATAAACTTGCACACACTTAATTGTCTCGTGCAAAAGCAGAATGTATTTTAGTTTACATTTTTTCTTTGGGTGATGACAACAGCAAACATTGATTGTGACACATAGTTTTGGATTTCGTAGCCTCAAACAATCTCACGAGATGTTGAGTACAAATCTAAAAACAAGACAACAGAGAAAGTGTGTCTCAATAAAGTGAAAAAATAATTATCATTTTTGTGCTTTGGTAATTTATTTACCCCCCAAAAAAGTAGACAAAACACACAGTAAACAATGTTTAAGACAGATTTCATTACGAGCATTTTCTTCTCCCTTTCTGTCGACATCATTATAATCATCGTGAATTTGTTTGGCCACGATAATCATGTTGTAAACATGATGTTGTGACAGAAGTGAGCGCTAAATGTATTAAAAACTACTACAAATAAAAATACTCAACATGCAGGTATGACACAGTCTGTCTCATTATATTATATTTAATTATGAGTGATGCATTATTCTGTTTACATCACTTGCATGTAGTTGAGATGGAACAATTTATCTCCCCTTTTCTTCTGTCGGGTTCTTTAATCGACAAACGATGCATCATATTTAATTACATAACTTTTAATATATATGTATATACATCTGTAATTAATAGAAAGTGAAATATTTACCACTTAATGTGTTAAAGTTGCACAGAATGCTCAAACAAACTCTGTTTCAGCCCACCGTTGCTGAGCAGATTGACTTTATTGTCATCAGACTTCCTCTTTGGTATAAATTTACATCATTCTTCTCGCTGAGTTCTTTAAAACTTAACTACAGCTGTAAAACCACCGTGAAAAAAAAAAAAAAGCCTCGCCAAAAAATATGCCTCATGGCAGAGAGACCCTCACGCGCCTTGAGGGAGGCCTTTTGAAAAGATCTGCTTGCTCCTATTTTTGGTGGGATTTTAGTGAATTTTAACTTTCTGCAGCAGATAAACAATTAACGGGATCCTCCTGCTGCTGCTGCTGCTGCTACTGTGTGTGTTTACTGTCTGCAGCTCTGTGTCTTGTAGTTTGGAGACCCGGCTGTCTTTGATTGCATGTTACCTCTTATTGTTCGACTCCTCTTGGGCATTATAATCCACGGTTCTGTGTGTGTTTACATGTTTGTCCATTCGTATCAGAGGTTACGTGTGTGTGTGTGTGTGTGTGTGTGTGTGTGCGTGTGTGTTGTTGGTGCATAGTCCCTCGGTGGCTGTTCCCCTGCTGTAGACGCCTGTTCTGGCGATAGCATTGTCTCCATGTCCAAAGACCTGCCGGCTGCCCTATTCCACCACGTCTTTATCATGCTAATACAGAGAAAGACGGAACGAGGGAGGAGGGAGGACGTGGGGAGGAGGGGGGGAGGAAGGAGGGAGAGGGAAACGATAGCTCGACAAACAGAGAGAAGGGGTAATCTTTCCCCTCCTCTCTCTCTCTCCGTCCCCGTCTATTCCTTCTCACCACCTCCTCCTCCTCCTCCTCCTCCGTTCTCCCTCTCTCCCCCTCTACTTCCCTTTCTTCTCGTCCCCGCACCCTCTTCATCTGCCGCTTTCTTATCTTCCCCCCTTACTTCTTTGATAATCCCTCCGAACATTGTCTTCATAATTACACACAACAATGATTCCCATCCTTGCAAGAGAAATGTGCGCCGCGCATGGAGAATATTTCATAGATGAAGACCAGTGTGTGAATTAATAACTTGGGTTTCTCATATAAGGTTGTTTCTGTGTGTGTGTGTGTGTGTGTGTGTGTGTGAGAGAGAGAGAGAGAGAGTGTGTTTGAAGGGGGGAGCACATGGAGCCCAGTGTTGTTTTAACACGACTGTTACATTATGCATGCTGACAGCCCTGCCTGTCCCCATTAAAGGCCCATCTTGTTTCCCCATTATATCTGGTTTCTCTGTTAATAGACCTCTTTGTGTGGCACTTCCCTTTATACTGGGGGTGTTACAACAGAAAGGTCAGCGCCGGTACAACCCGCCATGCTGCCGCGGCCCCCGAACGACTGCGTAGTCCTCTCATCGCGGCTCCTGGGTTTTTTTTTTTTTTTGGAGGAGGTATGTTAGATGTTCAACCATCTCTTCCTTTGTTTTCGTGCTCAGGTTTTTATTTCTCTCGCACACGTTATGAGGTTCATAAGCCACAACAGACTTAATTCATATTTAATAAATAATGTAAAACGCTTCTTTATGGACCGGCAGGAACAGAGACGTTGTACGAGAGGGGACAGTTCAAGAACACAGACGCGGAATAGGAAAAGTCCAGTGACAAAAAAGCCAGTCGTCTGCTTTATTACAGCCGAGCTGGGAAACATTTCAGCACACCGTGGAGTCTCACCGCAGTTTCAACCGATTTTGGTCGCAGACGGACTCCTAACAGGCATGGAAGAGAAGAAAATCATGCTAATGCGCAAGATTACCAAGAACAGCGAGGTTAATCAAAAATTTGACATTAAACTCTCACATTAGTTGAAGAGCTCTGGTGGGACGAGCTGATGACGTCACGTGTCGCGGCACCGCTGGGTTGAGACGTAGAAGTAGGTGGTTTGGTGAAAGCTCGGGCATCTGAGGAAAAAAAAGAGATTTCAAGCCACATTTTAAGCAATTTTTATGTCCCAGTGACCATTAAAAGTAAAGTTTGGGCTTTTCGTGCCCAAAATAACTGATGGGGGGCGCTGCAGAGAAGACTTGGCTACAGGGAAGTAAATCTCTTCTTTCAGCATAACTTAGGCCTACTTTGTCTTCCCTGCTAGTAATTTATTTCATCTAAAAAGACAGAAGATGTTTATAAACCCATTTGGCTTGAAAAATACATGGAAACTTTCCGTTCTAAGTTTTTACCTTTGCCGGACGTGGTTTTTGTCTTTTTCTGTACCTAGTTTAAACGCTCCAAAACAACTGATGGTAACACATTTTTTGAGATATATAGAAAAGTTTGTGAGTTTTTTAATGGAAACACGGCTTTGGAGACAGGATCTAAATACTCACTGTGACAATCATTTTACCCTTTGTTGGGGAGAGGAGTAAAAAAAAGGCCGACACATGACCTGCTGGGTGACGTTGAATTGTGTTAAAAAAAATTGTAGGATGACACTGAATTAACACGTGGGCATTTAAACTCAACTTTCAAATGTATTTGATGGCGACACAGCAGCCAGGGTTTGGTTTTGCCCTACCTTGACTTTTATCACTTTATTTATTTACCCAGAACCGCCATCTTTCCTTAACTTTACCCAAGTGCTTGAAAATCTTAACCACGGTTTGGTTACCAGGAGTTGAAACGATAGATAAAAACAACAACAGATGAAATGTGCTGACAGTGAACAGCTGGGAGACACATTTAATATAAATTATGTTGCTATGTTGACAGTCAACCACTTAACATCCAGTCCAAAAAACCTCATTTATCAAGATTTGCATGTGCAGACATGATGGAATATTTTAGCAGAGGAAGCTTTTATCAATCATTCACCAACGTCCCTCACAACTATTAGCTGTTGGCTTATTATGAAGTTTCAAACCTACGTCCTGTTATAAATGACTTTTTGTCCAAGAAGACAGCGAGCTTGCTGCCATAAATGTTCCCCTCATCCATCCGCCCTCTCTCACCCGTCCGAAGCCGAGCAGATAAAATATGAAACGTTGTGTTTGACGTCGACTTGAATGCCCCGAATGAAATAAAGCCACGTCGATGAATCTCTCCTTATTTTAGTACCCATAAATCTGTGGGTTTGAGGCATGTTTGGAGACGTTTCCATCCAAAATTCAGTCGCAACTAGAAAAAAAAACACACAAAAAAAAAAACGCAGCCCCGTGTGTGATTATATCTGCATCGAATCCATCAAGCGGTTTAACGTAGCTACTACTTAGAAATCCTCCATCATCGCAAACGCTGCGGAATGACTTCATTATAATAACTGGATGATATAATATCCTGCTAGCGCTGCCATCTTTTTCTCTTCATCCGCTTCTTTTTTTTTTTTTGCTCTCTGCTAGCTTTTTGACCTCCCCCTCGCTCCTTCCTTCTCCCTCTCCCTCTCTCATGTGAGTCCACTGTGTGCCGGCCTCTGCCAGTGATCCATGGATGGTAATGGCCATTCCTGCTGCTCCCACAGCACACACCATTACTGCTGGAACACCCAGACGGAGCGCGACAGACGGAGGAAGGAGAAGAGGGGGAAAAAGGCCGAGAGACAGAGGAGGAAGAAGACGGGCCGAGGGAGAGAGAGAGAGAGAGAGAGGGAATATTTTGGTTTCAAAAAGCGTAATCATGACATGAAACTGGAAGCATGGCAGCGTGTGTGTGCGCTGCGTAAATGTGTGTGTGTGTGTGTGTTGGAGATCATTTCATGGTGAGGATTAGACAGGGCCAGGTAAGATATCTTGTTTCCTGTGACCTGCTCATCGCGAGGTTTCCCACACTCATCACTTCACTCTATCATCCCTCTCGCTGAGATATAAAACATGTAGACAGTGACCTCCAACACACACACACACACACACCATTTCATCACACACTTACCCGTACCTTCATACGCTGCAGAGCTGTAAATCCAAATTATCTCCAAATACCTCATTTCAGTCGATCTCTCTCTCTCTCTCTCTCTGTGTGTGTGTGTGTGTAACGCTATATTCCTGACATACTGAAAACTTGAGAGATGTGTGTGTTTCCTGTAACTCACTGCGGGTTATGATAACAACCGTTTCTCCTGTCAACAGCCCATAATGTCAGATTTACAGGGTTGCCCCCGGTAACCAGCCGGGGCTGGCGTGGCTGAGTGATTCTACAGCATCTGTCAGAGCGAGAGAGGCCATCTATCACACACACACACGCGCACACACACACACACACACACACTCATATCTAATGTGTCTCTCAAACGGATTTTCAGTGTAACAGGGGAAAGATTTCTGGATGAATAATCCAACACCTCTCCTCCGTCGGAAACCGTTCCTCCACAGAAAACTGTCGTCATCGCTTGTTTTATTCAAACAGCTTTAAACCGTGTGTGTTTATGTTTCGGTCGCAGACGCAGGACGCAGTTCTTGTAGTGCGGCGACAGGAAGTGGTTGGAGCGGATGAACAAAGCATCTGATTTTGTCTGGTTTGTCATTAAACACCTTTGGTTGTTTGAGCAATTTAAAGGTGCAGTGTGTAAGAAATAACCAGCACGTCTTGGCCGCTGTCGGTCCGAAGCTCCTGTGCTCGTGGTCCAAACATTTTCTCCATCATATCTGTCGGCCTGGCTCCTCTCAGTTTGATTTACATTTCCCTTACAATGATACTACCTGTGTGAAGGTGTGTCTTTAACGGATGATGTGCTAGTCTTGTGTAGTTGGTCAGAGGATGGCTGTAAACACACACACACACACACACACACACACAAAGCTGCTAACAGAGCTCCATTTATCCGGTGGCAAACGTCCTCTGTTATCTAGTTAGTTAAAAGCTTTGTGTTGGGTTTTCACCAGCAGTTACTTAACTGAAACTGGTGAAAGCAAACGTGATGAAACAGCCGATATTTGCGAGCACGAGGGACGAGGACAGACCTGAGATCAGTCTCACCACACAGGTTTGTTTGAGGTAAAGAACGGGCTCGTCACGGGTTAGCCGTGGTCATGAGATGTCACTGTGGCCTGCTCGGAGGCAGCGTGGGCACATTTTAAACCTACTCAGGAGGAGCTCCATCCAGGGTGCAGCTTGGCTCAAATAAATGCCAGTGGAAAAACCACACAACAGTCCCCTGGTCCGGAGCTCCCACATTGCTAGCTCGCTGAGTTAACTATCCAATGGCAGCTACAAGCAAGCAAGCGGTTACTCCAATTCTTGTATATCCTGCCTTTAAATATATCTGGTGCTCTTTTTTAAATAGTCAAAACATCGTAAATGGCTACATTACATGGCGTTTCTATTCAAAGTGCCATAAAAGAAAAATAAAAGATGACAGCAGAGAAGTGGATGATGTTTCCGGACTGGACCACGAGGTTTGGACCTGCCGTGGATCTCGGTGGTTTCAGAGACTACAGTCGTCGACACTCTCAAACTTTAATTATAGGTGCAGCTGACCGTCCTTGCATCGTCCATGTGGGTCATTTTTTCAACAGTTCAGTCACGAGGACTCGTTGTTCAGACCGTCTTCCCACTTTTTCCTCGTTCTTTCTCTTTCTTGTGAAGTGAAAAAATAGCACAAACTAACTAAACAGTGCGAGTTATGCCTTTCTTCTCCGTTAATGTGATCAAAGCTGTGTTTTAACTGTTTTAAATGGGCCTCGCTGGCGGGCGTTTCCACTGATGTGAAACCCGGGGGACGTATCGGAGGATGTGATCGTGTACCACGTTTACAGTCTGCCTGTTTAGCTCTTATCACACCGCACTACTTCTAGATCTGATCTTGATAGACTATTTTAATTCTTATCATAATAGACTATTTCATGCACCGATGCCTCTCTACTCCCGTGCAGCTGTGATGAGGTATAATTGGTTTGTTATGCACATATTCTCGGGCTGCCTCACCGTGCAGCGGACAGAATTTTATTGTGTTTTCTCTTGTTGCCTTTTCTTCTCTTTTGTACTTTCACCATTGTTGAAGCGGCAGCGTTGGCCTACTTCCATCTCTCTGTATCTCCAAACACACACACACACACACACACACACACACACACACACACGGATAGACACTGAACACACCAAAGGTTAATAGTTGTTGCATTGGTGACGATCACTGATGATTGTCCACCGAAGCGCGACCGCTGTCTCTTCTAATCTTAAACACACATGCAGTGACATGATGTCTTTGGGTTTCCCGTCATTGAATCTTGTAAGTTCTCACTCAGTTAAACAGAAAACAGAGCGAGGATGAAAATACTTATTATCATAATAGTATTTAGTTGGTAAGTATTTTAGGAAGCTCCTGTTGCTCTCTTGTGAGTCATGTTGCACCCTGCAGAGCCACAGTGGTTCCACTTTTATGTCTCGGCCACTTCGACTCGTCCTCTTCACCTGTGTTTTCAACTCCAACTCACAGAATACATGTTGGTGTATGCAATATGCATTTCTTGATATAAACGTTATGTTTGAAATGCTGAAACTTTAAGATTTCTGTTGGTGAATGTTGAATTTGATGTTGTGACGACACTAATCGTCTCATTAGGTTTAGGCACAAAAAACACTTGGTTAGGGTTAGGAGAAGATAATCCTTTGACTTAAAGGGATATTCCGGTGTAAATTTAATCCATGGTCTAACACACCGTGAAACTGTGTTAGACTCCCTCTCGAGAGATCAAGTCAGCAGACCGCTAATTTACGGAGTTTTATTAACCTCAGAAACGACCGCACGACAACAATACACTGCAGTAAATGGATCCAAATATAAACCGCCACCAAAAAGCCACAAATAATGCTCAGAACAGCACCAAACTTCAGCAACAGTACAAATAGGGTCTCAGCACATAGTCTGGGGCATCTAACCTCCGCTAGCTTAGCTGGATTTCTACTGAAAAGCTGACTAAATTTACCACTCTTCTGCAGCAGCTTCCTGTTGACGGGAAGTCCCGACGAGTCGATTACCGAGTGCAGTAGAGTTCCACAGGCTCATGGATGAAAATGTATGATTATGACTCCATGGAAACGCAATCAAAGTTCATATGTGTCTTACCTGCCAGTTTATAACAGTTATTATCGAGAGCGGACAGGGAAAAGAACGGAATTGAGCATTTCTAACCGCACTCGGTAATCGTCACGTCGGGACTTCCCCGACCCGGAAGCTGATGGAGGAGAGTTGAACTCTGTTTTTTAGCTTCACAGTAGAAATCCAGCTAAGCTAGCGGAGGTTAGATGCCCCGGACTATGTGCTGAGACCCTATTTGTACTGTTGCTGAAGTTTGGTGCTGTTCTGAGCATTATTTGTGGCTTTTTGGTGGCGGTTTATATTTGGATCCATTTACTGCAGTGTATTGATGTCGTGCAGTCGTTTCTGAGGTTGATAAAACTCCGTAAATTAGCGGTCTGCTAACTTGATCTCTCGAGAGGGAGTCTAACACAGTTTCACAGTGATTTAGACCATGGATTAAATTTACACTGGAATATCCCTTTAAGACTAAACAGGAAAATATTTACCTACGTTTCATTAAAATATCCAGTGGTGTCACACTTACAAATGCTGAAACGCTGTCTCGAACAATGGCCCCAGAATAAATGTACCCAATGCACATTTCTGCAAACCCGTGAATATGTTGAAATGTTTAACTTAACATTTCTTTTGGTTCAGTTTTAAATCTTATGTCGTGACAACATTGTGTTTACAATCGTGTTATGTTTAGGCACAAAAACAACTTGGTTGGGGTTCGGAAAAGAAGATGTTTTGATTAAAATACAGAGTTTTGTTCCCACAAACAGCCACGGTGATTTATATGGCCAAAAATCACAATCCCATTGCCTCAGTGGTCTTTACAATCTGCACAGTGAATGACATCCTCCTCAGAAATAGCAGTTTTTATAACCTAAAATTTGTCCCGTCGAAAATATGCAGTGGTTTCACTTCACAAATGTCGAGACACCATCTCGAACAGGCATCTCTCCTCGCTGTCACGACATCATCTCCTGCACCTCCTGACATGAAGGTCCGCTCTTATGAATGCACTCTGAATCATGTAATGTAACTGTGGTCACACGTATTATAGCAATGTTGATATGATGCGTACAAAACACACAAATTCAAATCAACCAAGGTTTGCAGAAACGTACTATACCAACATTTTATTCTGAGGTACTGCAGTCATTACAGTCATCCAACAGTTGAATGAACCAAGAATTATGCTGCAATTATTCTGTGAAAGCAGGATTTGAAACTTCACTTTTATGAATTGGTAAATGAAACCATAAAGCACGTTTCTTTATGAATCCTCAGTTCGTTACAGTCCAGCTACACCGAACACGTGATGTGTGTCAGCAGTGCTGATGTGAAGCAGAACACACGTATGCTTCAGGTTTGTGTGAGTCAAAGACACGTATACGAGACATTTAAGTCAAGTGAAAAGTTCCCACTGATTTGTGTAATATGGATAAGTTAAGGGCAGGGAAGGTGATTACGTAGAGGGATGGTTGATTGTTGAGTCTCATTCCCAGGTTGTCAAACACTGATGCTTTATGTCGGCGTTCAACCTGAATTATAACCCAAAACATCGTAGCGGACAGCCTGGGAATGAAACTCCACGATCAGCTATCCCTCTCCAGAATCACCGTCCCTGCCTTTAACATCTACAGACTGCAGTAATCTATTGGTTACGGTCTCCGTCCCGAGAGATAGATCTCTCTGCTTAGATCTTGACGAAGGGTGGCAGTTTCACTTGGCAAGATAGCTGTAGCTCACATCTCACTACTTGTAAAGTACGCAGCGTCTCCTCCGCCATCTTGTGACTACGTTTGACTTTTCTTTGTTCCTTCAAATGTGAAATATGTCTGCGTCTTGTGCTGTCCGGTTCCATACAGATAACGGTTTGGAAGAAGTTGATATTCAGGAGCTGTGGGACTTCGGTCGGCTCGTGGAAGTCGCTGAAGTATCGTCCTCGAGCATCCAGACGACGGTAATCTAGATAAAGTCACCGAGCAGCCACCTGCCGTCAGTCAGGTAAATTCACCTATTCATTTCCTGCACCCAGGTCGTTTAATTTACCAAAATATCGTCGCTGCATGAGACATTTCTGTCTCAAAGGACCACGTACGCCTCGTGTAAAGACTATAAATAGCAGAGGGGCCCATTTTTACGCTTGCGGAGCAGATCTCGGTGGCACTTACGCACCACGTGGGCGCCGCTCTTGCGTACAGCAGCCGCTCCACCGAACGTCTGCATACGTCACGAGTGTGCTGTCGCCAGCCTGTTACACGTTTTGAATCTGCTCCAGTTGCACTGGAAGATCTCGATTCCAGATCCTGTTTTTCTTTGACAAAGCCGTCGCTGAACCTGTGAGCGTCTTTATCTTTTGATCGGGTGTTGTCGTTTTTTCCGTTCGGCCCTAATGGAAGAACAATTATAACCCAGAACAATGTGTGTGTGCACTGTAGTCGCCACCTGGGTGTGTGGGATATGTCATAATGTGTTATGTTAGTCACTGCCCCTCTGACAGCCCATGTCAATAGGTGGGTGATACAGCTGTCATCATATTGTGGTGTGAATGAGCTTGGCTCGGCTGTGTGAGTCTGTATATTTGCACTGTGTGTGTGTGTGTGTGTGTGTGTGTGTGAGAGTGTGTGTGTCTGCAGTCCCAGACGGAAGCCCAGAGGACAGATGGTGGGTTCAGACGCAGACTGACACACCGTAACCAAGCGATTACACACTCAATGACTCCCCCTGAAGAGAGAGAGAGGGAGAGAGGAGAGGAAGAGGGGGACAGGGGGGAGAGGATGGAGAGAAAAAATGAGAGAGAGAGAGAGGGTGAGAGGGGAGAGACGAGGGGAGGAAGAGAGGGTGAGGGAGGAGTGCGGGATATCTGAGGAGAGGAAGAGGTGTCAAGTTTTTCATTTGCAAATCTGGTAGATTTAAAAAATGGGCAAAGTGGAAGCGAGCGAGGAGCGAAGACGAGGAGTCGGATGGAGTAAAAACAAGTTGAAATGAGAGAGGAGGTGGAGAGGGAGGAGGTGGAGAAGGGGGGGGGGGGCCCTGTACCAGGAAGAGATGGTGAGAGTGAGAAAAGAGGGAGTAATGGATGGATAGAAAGTCTTCAGGGACACCGGATTACATGATAGCCAATTAGAGCGAAGGATGTTGGAAACTCCCCTGATGAAACCGATACGTGATTGGTTCGGTGGTTTATTATGCTCGCTGAGCTACCGTTGCCTCTTTAATACACTCAGATGCGCACAGACGCAGATTAGATTTGGGTAATCTTAAACTGGCGGTGTGTTGTTGTGGATCTGATGTTACCGACATGATTCATTCCAATAACGTGTCACAGCTGATATACGCGAGGAAAGACTGCAGACTCTTTAAGGACTCTAACCTCTGCCCACGAGGAACACTGTTTACAGCAGCGAGACAGACCGAAAACACCCCCAACACACACACACACACACACACACACACACCACCAGCCGAGTGTAGCCCGGCCCAGGTCAGGTCAAGCGGGATCATGGGAAACCATTCCTGTGGCCCTTCTCACCTTTTTCATCTCAGAGCGTCTCAAAAACATCCCAGACATCGCGCTCTCTGCTCTCCTCCTCTTCCTCCTCTCTTTCCCTCTTTCAGGTCAAACCCCTCTTTTCTTTTTTTCTTTCTTTTTTTTTCACCAGCTCTGACACAACAGTGGCCACAGAGGGAAACTTTTACATGTCCGCGAAGGTTTTATCGACTACTTAAACAATCAAGTAAAAGTTTTCTTCGCGTAAAACAAGACTTTTTTCGTCGCTGGTAAAACGTGAGGGCAACTGAAAATGAACCAAGAACTCCACAATAAATTACTTTCTTGTTTGCATATGCTATAACAGCCATGGCACTTAAACCTGTGTACAAATGCCACAACTTAAACATCTGTTGGGTCAAACTATAAGTGCGTTTACACCAGAATAAGCGCGTCTGTGCACTCTAAGAAAAGACATTTTACTTTTACTGACAGGAGACGAGTTTGCCTTCCTCTTTTTTTCTCAATTGAAAACAGCAGATCATAAACCTCATTAGCTTACATCCAGAAGACGTTAAATGTGTCTTAAAAGTCAGCGAGCATTCTTACCTTCAATACAGGTCATAGCATCGTGTCTGAAAAGGGGCGAGAACGGACGCGTTTACCCGGCTGTTGAGTTTTCATTGCTGCCAGTCGGAGCCGTGAAGAGTATATACTCATTATACACATTCATATTAAGGACCGAATCTGGATATTAGTGGGTTTTTTGTCCAGTGTGACAAGGACAAATTAAAGAACTGGCTTTATAAGGAGGTGTTACATGTATTACAGGCACAATTACTTTATTAAGGACGCAAAAAAAACTCCATAGCACACAAAAAAAACAGTAAATACGTCGCAGTTCCTTCCTAAGATCGGCCCATTTTCACTCCGTAGTCCAATAACTGATGAGCAAGCTTGGTATCTGCGCTTCCACGTCACCTGTTAGTGTTCTATGTTTTAGCTTTGTCTACATTGAAAGGAAAAACAAATTAACAGGATGGTTAGAGATGTTGCTGGGGAGCTCTAAGCAGCACTCGACACTCCCTCAGGTGCGTGCGAGGCCAAAGACACCGATGTAATGACGCTACACTCTTCACAGATGCATCATTGTATGCAGTCACATCTGATGTTAGCAAAAAACAGTGTGAAACGATCAGCACCGTGGTCTGTCGTCAGAAACAGATACATAGAGAGCTTTGTTGATCCCAAGAAAGGGAACGGGGGCCGACCTGGAAGCCAAGAAGCAACGTTGTGATCTTGTCATCGGCATTCAAGCAAAGAATGAGCGACTTTTCTTGTTTCCCTTCAGACTGGAATGGCTTTGCTTCGATGCACGTCATTTTGCTGCGCACATAAAACTTAGAATGGTGAATTTATCCTTCCAGTGCAAAGTTTAGTTCTTGCTGCGACATTCGAATAAAGGCAACCTGTACCGTCTTATGTCTGATGCCAATATCAGTAACATTTCAAACAAAATGAGTTGAAGTTTGAACAAAAATGCTGGAATATTCTGTGACCTACACATCAGAACTGCTCGGGCTGCGCTGGTTCTGTGTGATCCAGCAGGCCGGGCTGTGTAAGTGAGGGGCGAGGGTGGGGAGGCGGCGATGAAGAGGGGTCTTTTCCGTTTCTTTCGTGTCAGCGCAGAATCAGAGTGGAACTTTAAATCCAGCCCTGTGTGGACTCTTCTGGAGCAGATATTTACAGATTGGGGGGGATTAGGAGGACGGCTCTTATTAAGACCGAGTCCACATCATTTGACTGTCATTCTACTTAATCATCGCTAAATGGACTCATTAAATTCCTCCTCTAAAGTGTTTCCCTTCAAACTCCGTGGCTTTGAGGCGCTGCACACACACACACACACACACACACACTGACCCAGTCTATTGAAGAGACTTTTATCAAATGTAATTTATCAACTTTCTAATGCGACCAGGACTTGTGATGCAGTTAATTCTGCAAGAAGGATTAGTTGTGTGTCTCTGGTTGTACCATATATATATATATGTGTGTGTGTGTGTGTGTGTGTGTGTGTGTGTTGTTCTGCTGTGCTGTAGTGTAAAGGCCGTGTCTCTTTTGCGTGTAAGCTCACAGCTCCGAAGACTGTTTTTCTTTTGCTAAACCTTTAATAAATTGAATGTTACACACCACAGAACACAAGCGTTTGACTCTGATGTATTTTTTTTGGGGGATGTTGCGGACAATCCAAAAGTGTTTTGAGTTTTATTTCTGTCAACAATCGAACGAGGACAAACTGGTCTTGAAGTCAGTAAAAGTTTAGAATTAAAACTCTTTATATTTATTTGTTAAATGAAAACAGGTGTTGATTTTTTAGCTAAACCAGCGATGTGCCTCCAGGAAAAGCAACATCTGTGCATTTGTCAGTCAATCTGCTGCTTTGGTCCACACTGAAATATCTCAGTCACTACACGGAGGATTGCCAATAACCAGCCGATACAAGCCGGCTGTAAGGACTTTGACGAGCCTCTAATTTTTAAATGAGGCAAGAGGTTGACGTCTTTGATTTTAAATTAAATGTCTTGACATTTGCTCCCCTTGTTCTGGTGACCCCTTCACTGTCCGAACAGCAAAGTGCTACCATGAAGTAAAACATGTAATTTGTCCAATAAGTTCATTCATATCTCATTCCCATAATTGTTGTGCTAATTATAATAGCATGCTAACATGATCAGCTGAGTCGATAAGCATTATACCAGCGACCAGAATGTTAGCAAATCATGTGTTAGCATGCTGATGCTAGCACAACAATGTGTTGCAGTGCTTGTATAGAAGTTTTACTATGTTATATACTGAAAGCAGCTCTATGTAACAATTTGTAGTCATTTACATGTGTGTGTTAAATGTATTAATCACTTTTAATGGTCATATGTGAGCAGATTGTAGCGAGACCTTCCCCGTCTCTCTCTCTCTCTCGGCCGCCTTGACAAGCCTGTGGACGATTTCTTTATGCAGTTAAACGCTGCTGAACCTGTGGGAGGATTTCTGTGTGAAGGACTCAGGTCAGAGTCTGAAGTAGCTGAAAATGAGAATTCTCAAATAAAGTACAAGTGCCTCAAAATTGTGCCGAAGCAAGAAGTTCACTCAGAAATGAAAATTCAGTGATAATCTACTCAACCTCTCGCCGATGGAAAGTGGGAATGAAAGTGACGATGCCTCGCGGTTCATGCAACGTTTCTGGAGCTTCGCGGCAAAACAGCGTTACAGCGCTCTCCTGAACAACTGAAGAAAATGTCAAATAAATTAAAATGTCTCCCTACAGCTCGTCGGCGTAATCCAAGTCTCTGGAAGCCCTGAGATGTCTTAAGATGAAATCTTCACCGCAGCTGCATAGCTAAACTAGTTAGCGTTCGTCCCATCCGACGAGCTCGACCGCACGTTGAACATGTAAATAAAGTCTTTTCATGTCAATTGGAGATCTCTGGACTTCAGGGGACTTGTATGGAGCTATTTTATGTATGTTTTTGGTTGTTTTTTGTTGAATTCTGCATCACTGTTCTGCTGTGAAGCTCCAGAAATGTTTTGTGGACAACAAAACTTCACCTGACTTCCCACCAGGGGCAGTTCTAGGGGGGGGCCAACAGGGGCCAGTGCCCCTGTAACTCTGAGTCCGGACCCCCCCGCCAAAGCTTGTTTTAAGTGCTTTTTGAAGTACACTACAAAACGACTGTCAGTAAATACTCACAGTGTCTTTAATCACAGAGGCCTCTTCTCAACTTCCTCAGCTCCCCCCCCCCAAATATTTCCACTTTACTCAAACCTCCCACTCCCCGTCCTCGCCTGTTGTCTCTGCTTTTCTATCGAGGCGAAACGGGTCGTTGGCGGCTAATAGATTTAGCCGCTATACTGGTGGAGAGACAATGAGAGAAGCATCAATTTATCCGCCGTTTAACTGCTCCAATCTAACCTCCGTAAACTCACCCGGTGAAACTCATTTCTGTGTTTCCTCGCCAATCTGAAAAGCTATCATCTCGCTAATCTTGGGCTTTCAATTCGCCGGGGGGACAGGGGGGGAGTCGGACCAATCCCGGATCTCGGAGATGATCTGTTAGCCCGGCGTAAATGTTTATAACACGGGGCAATCTCCAGGGTTTATACGTTGATGCACAAGCACACGCGCACGTCCAGTCGTACACACACACACACACACAACACACACAAACACGCTTCCTTTTTTTTTTTTTTTTTTTTTTCTTTCCTCCTGTGTGTCTCTGTCTCTCTGTTTCTCTCTCTCTGTCTCTCTCGCCCTCTCCGGGGCATTTATAGGGATGTGAAAGCTGTTATTGGGCAGGTCAGTGGAGTGGAACTGTCAGATAATAGGCTAGTTACCGTGGCAGCACATGAATGAGGGATGGAACGGAGGAGGGAGACAGAGGGAATAGAAACGCTCAACTCGCTCCTTAATCAGAAGGTAAACTGGAAATCTGGGGAGTTTAGACTCCCTGCTGAAACAGATAGAGAGGGAGGGGGAGGAGGAGGAGGGAGAGAAAAGGGGGTGAAGAAAAGTAAGCGCGTGAGGGAGATAGAGGGTGACAAAGGGAGGAGGACAGAGGAAATGTGAATGGGTGCGGAGCAGAGATAAAGATACAGAGGGAGAGAGCTTATTACCATTCCCGGGGAGCCAGGTGTTTATTTCTCTATTTGTAAACGCCGGCTTCATTACCCAGAGTTCAACAGGAGCGCGGCTGAGCTGCGGCTGCATCAAGGTCAGACTAATCAGACAGCCAATAGGAGGAAAGACAGAAGAGGGGAACACAAATTATGTAATGTATCCTCTCTACTGCTCCTTCCCCTCCATCCTTGCCATTTCCCATCCGTCTCCGGTCCTCCTCCCTCCCTCCCTCCCTCCCTCAGCCTGCTCACCCTCCGTCTCCCTCGCTCGGTCCGCAGGGAGGAGAACTCTTCAGGCCGTCTCCCACTGCCTGTGATGGAGACTGACAAAGTCTGCTTTGGAGAATGACACTTGTTTGTATGTCTGTGCATCCTTCAATTTGTCTAAAGCGAAGGCCAATACGATGCACAATCCTGCTTTCATTGTCAAAGTCACGAGGAAACGGTCTGTGTTGTTGTGTTCGTGTGCTGAGGCGGATTACAGGTTTACATTTTGAACACTTTGAAGTGAGAACATTTACCTGAGAGCACAGAACCGGTACTGGTGAAGTCTTTAAAGACTTGGTGATGACTCCCGACAGATTTAAAGTGAAGCTCTCGCCAAAATGCAACCTAGGCTTTTTTTGTGAATGTATATGAGTCAAACCTTCGTATACGAGCATGATTATGACGAGAGAGGCACTTTTAAGATTTACCATATTTTTGTTTTCGGGTCAAACTCATTTTCAATGGGAGTGCTACGGGCACTTTAGCGATAGCATCAAAATCTCTATTTTTAAAACACTAAGAAGGCTCGACACAACATGAAACTTTGCTCGTAGTATCACCAGGGTCTCTACACATGAACACGAGCATTGAGAACATTGTTTGTGTACACAGAGTTTACTAAAAAGAATGTTTTTGAACAACTCACGTTAGCATTAGCTTGTTCCGCTAGCCGCCATCCTGCCAGCCAAGAAGTATCGATCTTCAAATGCAACGTAACCCGGAGGACAGTTAAGGTGGAACGCTCCTAAAGCTTAGTTCCATATAAATGCACAGATAATTTGTTGTTTTGTTGTTAGCGAAAAACAATATTGACCTTGAAGTTGAAAAAGGAGCCTCATATAAGAAACAATACTAAAATAAAAAGCCGGTAAAGTCACGTGAGATATCGCGTTGTTGTCGGAAGACAGTAGTTCCACCTTAACTGTCCTCGAGGTTACGTTGCATTCGGAGATCGATACTTATCGACTGGCAGGGTAAACTCTGTGTACACAAACAATGTTCTCAATGCTCGTGTTCATGTGTAGAGACCCTGGTGACATTATCAGCAAAGTTTCATGTTGTGTCGAGACTTCTTAGTGTTTTAAAAATAGATTTTGATGCTATCGTAAAAGTGCCCGTAGCACTCCCATTGAAAATGAGTTTGACCTGAAAATAAAAAAATACGGTAATTCTTAGAAGTGGCGTTTTCATCATAATTAAGCTTTTAAACAAACGTTTGAATTGGGTACATTCACAAAAAGGTTGCATTTTGGCGAGATTTTGACTTTAAATTGTCGAATTGCAGGAATAACAACCCTAAATCCACTATCTCAAACTCTTTAACTTTAAAGGACTGATCGTTTACATTAACATTAACATACTGTAAAAGTCAAACCTACGGTAACTGTGAAACCACTTGCAGGGGCTGTCTAAGCATGCTGCGAGAGCAGATTCTCCCTCAGTAAACATTTACATCATTATCTAGATTTTAAAACCAGAAAGGAGGACGACACTGTGGTGGAGGAGTTGGTGCTGAGTGCATCATTAGCGTAACAGCGAGAGGAGAATAATAAAGGCCGTGCTCTACACTCGTACAAATATGATGATGACACCAGCGGGAGCCAAAAAGTTGCTGAATGAGCCGGCGATGTAGAAAGCATGAATGAAGCAGCTGAGCTTCTTCAGCGCTGTGCCAGAACTGTCGTCTTGTAAACAAACTGAGTCAAACACTGACTTCCACTCAGCAGTGGCTCATCGGACTGTTTCAGATCGTAATCAGTCTATAACGGGTCCATAATGCTACTTTGCAGACTAATTGTATGTGTCTAGTTAAGCCAGTTTGCTTGGGCTCAACAGGTTTATACCCATTTATCAACTTCAACTCTTCGGTGTGATCACTTACTAGTTGTTTCACGACACAAACACACGATACAGATGGTGTAAAAGTGGGATTAAATCAGACATTTTAACCAACAACAACAACTATTTGTATTCAGACATGTTGAGGACGATGTTGTAGGACCTAACATGCGAGGGGGGAAGGAGATGAGTAATACAGCTCCTGTTTCCTGCATGTTCAGTCCAACTCTTTGAGCGGTTATGCAGGAAGCTTGAAGCTAATAACTCTTGTGGTAGCTGTTTCTATTTATCAGAGACAACACTTCTTCCCCAAGATGAGGAAGGAGCTTGTGGTCGCCATTTTAAAAGTGATGATGATGTTATCGCCGCTGTGGACTCCTGTCTGCAGAAAGTTTAGACCCATATGCTCCAGGACCACTGGACTAAGTGTGTAAATGTAGGACGGGATGATGTTGGAAAATAAATGTGCAGCGTTTAACTTGAAGGCCCCGACACACCAAACTGACGTCAAAGAACCAGCTGCGTTGAAGTCCGACTGCCTCACAGTTCCTGTGTCACAGCTGCACTTGAACACACCGTTTTCTATGTTCTTCACCTGCCATGATTCGTTTTTCAGTTCCTCCCTTTGTCCTTTTTCCCACCTGTTTTGCGTTATGATTAAGAAGCATATTCCTGACATCACTCTCCCTAATGGAGCCGCTTCTAACCTTGAATTTGTCCGATATGAAAAGTTGAGAATGGCGCTGGCAAAGGATATGAGTGAGGACAAAAGGACACTACGGATACTAGAGCGACAGGGCGACAACACTGAGCAGCCAATCGGAGTGATCGCCACCAACTCTGACCGCTAAATGAGCCAAAAAGACGCCAACAAGGGCCGTTTAGTACCAACCATGCGGGACACACCGCACCGACAACAGACGCCACAGACGGCCCGGAACTCACCAACGACACCTTGAAGGCCTCGGTTTGAAAAAGCTTCATTTTTTCAATGATTTCGCCATTTTTTGTTGGAGGAAATACCAACACTAAGCCACTCAAAACAAGCATGGTGTGATTGCACCCTCAAGTCGGAATTATGGTTTGGCATGTGAATGTGTCTGTGTGCATGTGGGCGTGTGTGTTAAGATAAGAAAAGCTTTTTTTTTTTTCTTTCTTACGCGCACACGAGTCTACGTGGTATTGTAATAATCATGATTCTTTTGATGTCCCGGACTTGAAAAAGGCTCTCAACAGGGCTGTTCTCCAAACTGCTAATCTCTCAAAGGTATAGTGAAGAGGAGGAGAGCGCAGGAGGAAGAAAGGAGCGAGTAATGAGGAAGGAAATGGAGAAAGAGAGGTGGTGCTGGTGGAGGAGGAGGAGGATGGAGAGCGGCGGTGGAGATCAGTGAGAAGGAGGCCAGACTCGCGGAGAGATGGAGGGAGAGAAGGGCAGAAATTGGAAAATGAATGAGAGGAAAAGCGATAAGAACTCTTGCTTTTGAACTTGAAGAGCTTAATTTGAAATGTCAGGGCTATACCTCCCCTCCCCCCCCCACCCACACTCACACACACCCACACCACACCTCCTCCCTTCTTCCCTTCCGAACTCCCCCTCCCTCCCTCCCTCCCTCCCTTCCTTCAGGAGTCCCTGTTGTGCGGTAGTGTGGATTAAAATAATTAAACAGGCTCTGTTTTAATTAAGACAATAAAGCCGGGAGTCTCTAGGTAAGACCTGCGAGAGATTGAGGGAGAAAGAGAGACGGGGGGGGGGGGGGGGGGGAGGAGGAGAGGAGAGCGGGTGAGGGAGGGGGGGGAGATGATAAAGTGGTCTAACGAGAGAGGCGGGATGATAGGACGTACGGAGGGAGATACATTATCTTCATTACTTATCTATCTTGTCTGTTTCTAGGCGTGAGATTGCATTATCACTCTCTACGTAAGTATGTTTGCATCGGCCCTCCATGTACCAAACCCACCAATGTGTGTGTGTGTGTGTGTGTGTGTGTGGGATATATGTCGAGAGCTGCTTGTTTAATGACGGAGGCCTGTGTGCAAGCGCGGATGTGTAAATGCATTTATATTGCTTTTCCCCCCCCTCCGCATCCGAAGCACTACTTGTTTGTGCGTGTTCCCCCCGCGTCGCTCAGACGTACGTGTGTGTGTGCGCGCATGCATCTTTATTTCGTCTATTCCCTCTCTCGGCCTCGCGCTAATGAAATATTTATTTATTTCTCGGAGCGAGGGGGCGGCCGGGTGGTGAGGAAACTCAAATGAAATGTCATATCTCATTGTGTCTCCCCGTGAGGAGGGTGTGCGACGGAGGGAATAGAGGAAACAGAATTGCTACTGAATTATATACGGAGGATTCAGAGGGGAGTGATTACAGGACGGAGAGGGAGGGGAAAATGAGGAGGAAGACGGAGGGAGGGAGGGAGGAGAGAGGAGAGGAGGAGGAGGTTGGAGGAGAAACAAGTCATTCATCTCCCATCACTTATTGTTGTTGTTGTGTGTGTCATGTTGCGTCTGTCACGTCGTCAGCTTGCCGGTCGTGGAGCTTCAGATGTTGAACTCTGGACTGTGGAGACTCCTGTTAGCTGTAGCGGTCACACACTGCAAACACACACAGCGAGACACACCACAGCCTGTGTGGACTCACCGGAGGGACGAGCCGCTGCTTATCTAGTAGAGTAGCTGTTATCATTGCACTGAGAGCACACACACACACACACACACACACACAGAAGGAGATTAGAACTTCTTAATCTTCTCTCGTCCCTACCTGTGTCGCACAAACATGCACAAACACGCCGAGCCGCTTCCTGTCAGGAGATCCTCGAGGGACCGCTGCGACGGGAGGCGTGGGTACTTTACGGTAGTCCTGCCAGCTCGTCTGCATGTTCTGTACAGAAGATGACCAGCGTAAGAAGCGTGTAACACAGCTGGACTTGTTTACAGGTAGAACTCCACAGCACCGGATCGCCAGAATGAATGTCGGCTAAGTACGATTCACGTCTTTATGTTGCAACTTTATGTTTGTGTAGGTTGAATTTTCTGTTTCTCTCCTGCGCTCTGGTTTGGTTTACGTAAAAAACCCACTTGGTTAGGGTCAGAAAAGAATAATGGTTTGGCCTGAAATACCTGGTTTGGTCGCCACAATCACGGACGGAGACGGTCTCTGACTACCTGCGAAATATAGACGACGAAAATGACCGTAAATGACCCCAGGTGTCGGTGAGACGTTGGATACGAAAGGTGGCAAAAAAGGATATAATGTCAACGTGATACGGAACAAATGTCAGCATGGGACGTCTCTGTGGTTTGCAGAAATGTTACCTGCTGACACTCATGTAAGTGTCACCGCACGTGTTTGTCTAAATGAATGAAGAGAAACCAGAGAGCCTTCCTGTTGGCACACTTTTGGAGATTTTGAAAACAATCCCCTCAATATGACTCGTATTTTTGGACAGCAGCCTGGAACCAAATTATCAGTCCGGGCTGACACCGATTGGATGGACTGGCTTGAAACATTGTACAGAAATTCCACGGCGCCCAAAAACTGAATCCCATTGACTTCTGCTGAACTCCTCTCGCGTCAGCATGAGGTTAAGAGAGATCGGGTTGTCAGTGAAACGTCCCGACAGCTGTTGGATTGATCACCATGAAAATTGTTTCAGGCTTTTCGTGCCCCTCTCTGTGATTTTTTAATAAGTTTGCTGATCCCCTGACTTTTCAGGTCACAACTTATATGAGTTGATACCTTTTTACAAAATTACAAAAACTAATGACGACCCCATCGGCTTCAGCCGCACCTTGTTTGGCGCTAATTAGCAGACGGCGAGCACTGACGCTAGCACTTACAGAGGTGTTAGCGTGACTGTAGTCTATCAACCTTGTGGGACTCTTTAATATGTGTGTGTGCGTCACCAAGTCTTCCACCAAGAGACGTATGTTGAGAATATCTGGGTGGAGGAAAAAATGTAATGATATAATACAAAGGGCAACGGTGGACAGCCAGGAGTGAACATGCTAGCTGATAAGCTGGCTAGCAGCAGTGCTAGCTCAGGCCATGTGCTCCTGGCCCTGCTGGACTTTGCGGTTCCCTCCGGACTCTGTGCTCCCCTGAGGGTTCGTAACCACGAGCGTGTCCTCTTCTCTTCCCTGAGCCTTTTCTCACGACCCCGCGTGTCTGAGCTGCAGGTGCAAAAACACTCCCGACAAACAAACAAACAAACTGTGAAAACAAACGCAGGCTAATGACGGGACAGCTGCGCCCCGCTCACCAGGGTTCTCCCTCCATTAGCTAAATGCTCCTTCATGACTTTCCCTTGAGGAGTTAACGTGTCGGGGAGCGAGAGAGTTAACACCTCAGCATTCAGCGCGGCACAAGTCTGAGTGGATTCTCCATCTGTTTAGAAGATCTGCACACTTAAAGCGGCACTAAAAGAAGGAACAACGCGACAAGCTGAGTGTAAAGTCGTCACCTGTCTGCAGAACGTTAAGTGTGCATTCAGCAGAAGGGAGAGTAATCGATGCGTCCGTTCAGTTAGCTGTTGTTTTGTTTGTTTTTAATCTGATTATATTTTAAATCAGAGAAAATAAAGCCTAAAATTGTGTGTTATTTCCACAGAGCTCTGCTGTAAATGTTCAGACTGCAGTAACAGGAAACACACTGAACGTTCAGCTCTGAGGCAGCAGAGGACGGCTCATCAGGACAAAGTTAGTGAAGAAAGAATTGATGCACCGGGCCGGCCTTCTCTCTATTAATGCATCGGGAAAAAAGAAAAAAAA
Organism: Sparus aurata; assembly: GCF_900880675.1. Lineage (NCBI taxonomy): Eukaryota > Metazoa > Chordata > Actinopteri > Spariformes > Sparidae > Sparus > Sparus aurata. The sequence goes on along the minus strand of NC_044187.1, from coordinate 9,177,602 downwards.
AAAAAAAAACGCACCCCGCCCTCCAGGACATTAATATTTCAGCCTGGGATCACCAATAAAATACCGGGGCTATATTTGGGGCCGAAAAGTCGTCTTAAAATGAATTTTGCGGGTGAGAATATTGCACCGCCGTACTCAGGCCAGAGGCAAGAAATGAGACTGTCACACGAACAATATTCAATAACGAAATCCCATCATCCTCCACTGCAGGCCAGCCCTAAAACTGTGCCAGTCAGCCGCTGACACTTCCTGGAAGTTGAAGAAAAATGATTTGCAGACAGGTGAAGTCTTTCAATTCTTATTTGGTGAGGTCGCACATATTCGTATTGGTCTGATGCAGGATTAACGGTTTCAAACCAACCCAGCGCTTAAATCATCTGCTCTCCATTATGAGCACGAGGAGGCGCGCTGGCGAAATTAATTCCTGACCTCTGACACTTTGAACCTCGAGTCGTTATTCGCACGCTTAGAATAAACACAGAGCGGCGGGAGCACAAACAGTCAGGATGTGGACCGGGAGGATGAAAGGAGCGACGATGAGGGGAAGAATAAAGATGGACACAAACAGAGAATACACAACGCTGCATCGAGAGGACGACTTCTACACTATGTGCTCATGTGGAGTGGCTCCCATTAAAGGAGGTGCAACCAAGTGATCATTATAGTGAAGCAGCAGAATAAAGCTGAAGTAGTTGCTGCATTTTACTTGACAATCATACTTTCTGGCTGAATTGAGGCCTCGTTCAAAATAGCAGAGTGGAGGTTTACTCTCTCGCTCTTTGAAAATGTGGCGACTCGATTCTCGCCACCGTATCTGGTCTCATTTATAGAATAAACGTAGCTTCAGTGTTGATGTTGAGGTGATAGTTTGGGTCTTCTGATGCGGGGTTGAATGAGGTACAGCCGTCAGGGAGCAGCACCGACAAGGAGGAAGAGTGTTGGACTGCAAAACTCGACCAAACGCAAAACAGAGGTGGATTTCATCGTTCGATGTCGAGGTTCAGTTCCTGTCGGTCAGTTCGGCAGGAAGAATCGTTCGTTCGTTCATTCAGTCACGTTTCCGGTACAATGTTGTTTAGCGGTGAATCATGTAACGCACAGCTCTCAGCTCCTCGTTCTCAAACGATCGTGCTAACGGTCAACATAACACTTTAGTTCAAGGCAAATACAAAGACAACTTCATGATTATGTGTACTGTTAGACAACACAACAGTGGATAATGTGTTTATTCACCTTGACATTAAATTGACACGCATTGAAGGTAAGCCAAGGGTGGCTGACTGACTGAACGAGAACGATGAGCTACAAACGAACTGAAATGTTTTTTGTTTTTCATGGAAACCGTTGCTATGCTTTCCTGTTTCTCATTGGCTAAAATTTGACGACAGTGTCCTCGACTCAGCGTACGATTGGCTGGCTCTCAGTCCTCTTCACCACCCTGATAGCACAGCGAACAACACAGCGACTCGTCTGTGAGAACGAAATAACGAACAAGAGAGAAGTGAAACGTGGAATCAGGTCAGTTCATTTGCGTTAAAGAGTCGTTCCTTTGAACTGATTCGGTCGCAAACGACTCAACTTTAAAGCAAAACTTATTTTCGCCACCAAAAAGAAGTCACACCTAAAAAAAATGGTGCTGTCAGTCCTTTCTTTCCAGACTACATTCCTCCAACTGTAAATAATCCAGTATATACAAATATATATCACAAGCTTGATTGTGTCGGTCTCAAGTCACACTGCATTCAGCTGATCAATCACTCAGCGAATACAAGTTCAGCAAAAGCATCTATTTCCCATCAAGCCTTGTGGTTTGCAGTGTATTTTTAGTTACATTTGCTGTTTTAAGTTCCGAAATGCAAATATCACTGTTAGTCTTTGTAACACCTGTGTCAGTTTAGTTATTATAATTTCTTTGTGTTGGTCAGTCGTAACGTGAATGAAATGGATGTTAACATACTTGTGGCCAACTGTTGTAACAAAATCAACTCTGTGATGTCACTGGACAATTCAACTTGTGTACCCGGGTGATGATGCTCTACAACTTGGTCGCTCTGTTTCTGGTCCTCGGTCGTCCCTTCACTCAACCCTCACTCGTGCTGGCATGACATAAGGGGGGACGTCACGAGGCAGGCGCTGTCGATTTAAGTCGATTTGGAGATTTATAGATCACAGGTGCGTAATTTAACAAATGGGAATCTCACGCTCAGCATCTTGAACGTATTGAACGAAAGCACACCATCGGAAATCATCTTAAATAGAAATTGAAGTATATATCCGAGAACATTTTTTATAAAAGATGCCCCAGGACTGATTCAGAAAGTGGAGAGAAAAGTTTGTGGAGACGTCAACGACAGCAGTGACCTCTCTCACACCTGCAGCACACCTGCACACGGTCGGGTCACGGCTGCCAGAGCTTAGCAGGACTGTCCGGATCGAGGCGCCGTGACGATCAGACTGAACTGTAACTGAACCCGGTTTTCCCGTCAGCATGTCGGTGAGTAGATCGTTTTCACTGAGGCGATAACAATGATGACAGTGATAAGGCGATTAATCAGGTAGCAGAAATTTAATCGGTCGGAGCTTCACAAACATGAGAATCTGCTGTTTTTCTTTATAATCATTTTACTTTTACCAGTTGGATTCTGGGTAATGTGATGACACTGCACATACATTCTGGGTTCATATAAATGTATTTTATTTTAATCTTCTTTTATTCTAATTTAGGTAATTGCATATGTTTTCTATCTGTGCATCATGACTGCACTTCTTCTTCTTCTTCCTCTTCTTCTTCTTGGACCTTTTCACCATCACCCCATAAAAACCACAACACATGGCGGAGCTTTAAATTCTGACCTCTGACGGATGACGAGGGCCTGTTGCACGTTACGTGAGGTTTAGTGCCCCTCGACGCTTCGTCTTCATCTCAGACACGACTTTCACATCTTTTGTCTATGAAATCGCTCTCCCCGGCGAAATCTACATCCGGCTGTGAGCGTCTATTTTTGCATTAAAAAAAGCCGCACGGCAAAAATGTTCTCATTCAGGAAAATATTGTCGCTCGGGAGTCGCCGCAGATTGAAAAGTGTAGAGTCCCGCTGTTAGGTAAAAAAAAAAAAAAAAACCACGGTGCGTGGCGTGTTTGTTTCCTGTTTGAGGACATATGCTGGCGTGTCGGCGTTTATCTCGTGGATAAAGCCAGGTTGGGATAAAGCTACGCAGGAAAAAAAAAAAAGGCTGGCCTCAGTCTGGTGTGTATGGAAAAGGCTGCAGAGCAAGTAATAGCAGCAGGCGTGTGGGAGTGTTTAATGGAGAGTGGAGTAATTTGCGCTTTTTAATGATGATTAGAGGAGGAAATTGGCTCAGATTTACAGTGTCACTCAGCACTGAGACAGACGAGGGAGAAAATAGAATAAAGGCCTCTAAATTGTCTGATACTCGTGTGTGTCTGTGTCTGTGTGTGTGTGTGTGCACAGGTGTGAGACAGAGAGAGAGACCCGTAACGTACGACTGACCCCCACCGCCACCACCATCACAACACCCATCCACCCACACACCTCCACACCTCCACTTCCAGAGGAAATGTATCACTTAAACCAACTGCAGCTCAGCTCACAGAACCTAATGAATCTGGACTCAATTTTACGCCTAGCTGCCCTTCCAACTGACACACACACACACACACACACACGCTCTCTCTCTCTCTCACACACACACTTAAATACTGAGGCGGTCTTACCTATAGCTGGGTGGTAGTCTTTGTAACGTAAAGAGGAAATTGGAAAAGTGTGATTACGGCGCTGATTGGCAGAAGAGTCTCTCCTCAGACTTTACTGTCTTCTCATCAACACTTTATTCTCCTTTTGACCTCTCCATTACCCATCGAAAAAAACCCTCCCGACACACAAACCCCCCTCTTTTTTTCTTTTTTTTCTCCTCGTGGACCTTTTATCTCTTTCTTCTTCTTACACCCTCTTGGTCCAGTATTTTTTCTCTCTCTCCTTCTGCTGATTGCACCATTTGCCAAATTAATAGAGGGAATAAAAAGTGCAGTGGAGGAGGAAGTTGCCGAAGTCGGTTTAAGAATTTACAAAATGCACAAGATCTTGTCGAGTGTCAGAGCCGTTAGTAAATCTAAATACAGCTGGTTTAGTCTGATTTTTGCCCTCTTCATACTGGACATGTAGGTGTTTGCATCGCCGATCTGAATTATGTCCTAAAGAATAACCAAATCCAGCTGATCTGAGTTCATTTTGACATCGACCATGTAATGTTTGCAGTACACTGCTTCCACTGTAAACAATGAAACTGGCTACCTCCCCTCCCCCGTCTCTCTCGGTTGCCTGTACAAGTCTGTGGACAAGTTACAAAACATTAACACAAGTAAAAAAATAGACGTTAAAGATACTGATTAAAGCCTCAAAACTGGCAAGCAAAATAGTCTCCAGCCTCGATTTAAAAGAGGTAGTGAGAGTAATAAACTCATCTCTCATACAAATAACTGAGATACATTGTTATTTGTTAGGAGAAAAATGATTAAGAAGATTGATTAAACTATTAATACATTAAAAACATCCAAGAATGATAATTTTCCCTCTGTTATTTCGGTCTAAACAGTGAGTTTATGTAGGTAATTCTCTGAGGACGAGTCGTTATGTGGAGTAATTAACATTTTTAAAGCTGTTTGAAGAAATTCGCTGATTGAATTTTTGGTTGAGTTGTAACAGCTCCCGTCAGCCTCATCCCTGCTTGTGGTCTTTTTTATTTATGGGGTCACTATTTTTCTGACAAGTGCTCTACAAACCTCTTTCTCCAATCAGGAAAAAAACATTTTAAAAACCTTTTGAGTGACCGTCACAATATCCAGACGTGGGCGACGTCGAGGTCCGGCAACGGATTTGTTTTAAAAACTACGCGTCACCTTTTTTTAAAATGTTAATTGCGAATAATTCAGAACAAAAAACCTCTTCAGTGTGTCGAAAACAAAACCGGGCCGGCACTGAACCGGTCGCCTCTGTGAGATCTGAGTGAAAAGCTCTTCAAACTGGTCACACACACACACACACACACACACTCAATGACATTTAGTATAAAATCACTCAAACAATTTTGATCATAGATGACAAGTTGAGAGGAGAGCAACCCCTTAAAAACACAGGTTTGTTAGAGGTCGCACAAAATGTCTCCCTCAAACACACACACACACACACACACACACACACACACACAATCAGGTCACATACGTTCTGTAATTCTGAAGATGAGTTGTGCAGCTTCTTTTTTTTTTTCTCTCGGTGGAGAGCCGTAGCATGCATTTCTCTATTAAGATATGTAAATTCATAATCTCTCAAAAGCCCATTTTTACATCCATTTCTCTCTGTCATTCAAACAGTCTTCATTCTCTCCCTCTGTCGAGCTCTTTCTCCCCTCTCTCTCTCTCTCTCTCTCTTCTTTTTTTTTTCTTCCTCCGCCTCGTGGTTTGTATGTCTGTCTTTCTGCTCTGTCACCCTCTGCCTCCGCCATCCAAACAAGCAAAACGCCAACGACGGAGACGTGTCTCGTCCCTAAAGGCCAATTGTCAGGCATAATTACCATCAGAGAATTAGAGGTTGAAAAAGATTAGATTAGAGCGTGTGTTTAATTTTTTTTCTCTCCCTCTCTTCTTTTTTTTTTTTTTTGCATTGTTCCTCCACACTCTTTATTTTTCTCATTATTATTATTATTATTATATTATTAAAGAAGAAAGAAAGAGTAAATTAAAGAGTGCAGTGAAAAAAAAACAGCAAGGAGGAAAAATACATGTTTATATTCGTGGCTGCAGCCAAAGAACACCGCTGCAATTAATGTGTCCGGTATTTTTTTTTTACTGTTGATGTTTAAGTGCACGAATATCACGAAATAATGAAAAACGCCTCTCGACGCTTTCCAAGAACCTCAGGTGACGCCTTTAAACGTCTCGTTCTATTCAGCAAACAAGCCAAAATTAATATTCAGTGAGGACAGATATGTGAATAACAACAAAGTGTTTCTTCTTCTTCTTATTTCTCATCAGACGACATCCAGAAGATACGTTTTAAAAAGTCTTCATCATTAATGTTCTCGTTTGGAAGCATCGTTTATGTCCGGAGCTGACAGAAATATTGATTTAAAAGTATTAACCAGAAACCAGAAATAAGCATGTTCTTCTTCTACTTCTAAAATGTAATCTATAACTTTATTAGTTAGTAGCATTTGAAAGTTCGTAACACTACTTTTATGTTACTTTCACTAAAATATCTGCAGGCGATACTCAGTAAAAGATACTGTTTCACTACTACAGCATCGGACTAACTGGGTCTCTATTAGTTATAAAAACGTATTGTTTATCATCGGTTCTGTTACGTCCACCAGAACCTTCCACACTGGAGGCGCTTGTCCCGGGATGAAACTAAACGAGGACATGTGAGGACACATTCATGCTAAAGAAACATAAAACAACAACGTTAGGCAGGAACAATAGAGAATATGTCTCCTGTAGGAAGAATATAAGTTCTGCAGACACTGATGGATGGACTTTGATGGATCCAACAGGACAGATCCATCAGAACACACACGTCAGGTTGATTCCAGTAGGTGTCCTTGACCGAGGCGCTGGCTAAGATCTGGAGTGCTAACATCCCTGAGCGCTGGACAGTCGCTGCCCACTGCTTCATCGTATGTGTCATAAACAAAGATTCTTCTTCTTTGACTTAATTTTAAGAAAAACCCTTTTTCTTGTCTCTTCTTCTGACCAATGCCGGCAAACCTGAACAAAATATTCTCTTGTTCTTACGGTTTCTGTAAAATGAACTGAACGACTAAACTGTGGAGAATCTACCTGATCTAAACATGTACAATATGTCCATATTCATATCGTTATGAGCCTCTATGAAAGGGTTCCCAGTGAGTGTGGGTCTGAATTTCCAGTTGGTAACGCCTTACCAGACGTATATTACTCCATTACTTCTTAAAGTAATGTATTACTGTAACATGTAACCTTTGTCTACCCGCAGCTGATGAATACCTGTGACTCCCGCAGAGTCATCTTGCGAGAGTTGATGCCAATTTCACGTTCACATTAAGACAAAAGCCAGATGTTAGCAGGTGTTTGTGTCCAGTTCAGTCCGGAGGGATATTACACTGCATTAGTTTCAGCGAGGTGTTCCTAATAAACTGGTAACTGACTGGATAGTCTAAGTATAGACACACACTTATCGATTGAGTGGGCAACCCTTCAATAAAGCTCCCCCCCCTCCTCTGCGGACGTCTACCTTCCTCCAACACACACACACACACACACACACACACACTTCCACTAAACCTCCAGTACGACCACAAACAAGCGACTGATGGAGTGAGGAGTGAAGCTTGATTTGGTCCTTTGGCACCCTGCAGTTTGGATCCTGTCCCCGCTCTTTGGCTATCCTCTGTCATTTCTGTCTTGCCAACTCTGTTTCTTACGCACACACACACACATGCACCTACACACACACACACACACACACACACACAGAGCATGCCAACTGTTACACTATCCGAGCCAGAATGACCATGTGTTGTTGTATCCTTCTAATGTCTCCATCATAACAGCGGCGCTTCTAATAGCACTTGATCAGGTCTTATGACACGACACGGTTTTCCTTTCCTTCCTACTCTCCTCCGGTGTTCACGTCAATAGCGGCTGACATCATTAAAATGCAGCAGACCGATCTTTACCCACACACACATACAGCATATGCACACTTGCCCACACACACACACACACACACACACACACACACACACCTCTCCTAGAATCAACACAATAATTGAAATATTTTCAACCTGATTAGGTCTGGCCTGCTGGCTGGGTCGGTTGCTAGGGCTATGCTCCCTGGTTGCTAGGGGGAGTAAATCATCTGGCATTATTTGATTTCTGTTCCAGATATGAAACCGTTACCGCCGCGATTAAATGTCTCACAGCTTAGACACCTTGAGGGGGGAAAAGACTGAGGAAGAGAAAAGGGAGACAGACCGAGAGAGAGATTAAGTTGAGGAGGTGGAGGGAGGGAGGGAGGGAGGTGGAGGGAGGCGAAGAGGCCCCTCGTGAGAAAGAAATATGAGAAAAGGTGAGAATGATAATGCCTAAATACAGAAATACAGAGCGCGTGTGAGAGAGAGAATAACAGGGTAATAAGGATGAAATGTTTTCCTGCACTTCCGTGTCTCAGTTGGCTGTTCGCTCCCTCCTGACGACTGACAGGTTAGTGTGTGTGTGTGTGTGTGTGTGTTCGTGCACACGTGTGACAATGGCGTGTTTGTGCTAGCGCGCACGCTCAGTTTCCGACAGGGCTGACAGCCGTGCATCGTGTTGTGCGTGCGCGTGTGCGTGCGCGGAGTTGTTTGCGCTGTGTTGATACGGGGGCACAGGGATCCGCCTACACATGGGAGCTGTGGCCGTTCTCAAATGTTTATAAAACACAAACTGAACCAAGAACTCCCACCGGAACACACGTTGTACACAGAAGGAGGCGAGCGGAGGAGAAGGAAAAAGACGGAGGAGGGAGAGGACGCTCTGTGTGATGCCGTTTTCACATGTTTGTGAATTAGTCGACGAGGAAATTGATCCATGTAAACGTAGCAAAGTGTGTTTTGTGTGTTAATACGATCTATAGGACTCGTCTTAACTATAAATGAGTCTCTAACGCCTGTCTGTATGTGGCTGGCATAGCTCAAGAACTATTCGTCAGGTCTATTTCACACTCGGCAGGTTTGTTGCTGAGGGTCCACCGACGTGCAGTGTTGAATTTGGTGCAAATTTGGTGAGAACAGCAATTTGTTGGGGGGGGGGGGGGGGCGTGGCTTCAGCTGTCTGGCTTGGATGGCTCTGCAGACTGAAGCTAGGCTAACACAGGACGTGACATTGAAATCTGGACGCGGTGTTGAAGCTGTAATAGCTCGACTCCCCGGCTATAAAATGACCCGATCTTCTGCATTTTGGGGGCCAATGGAGCCTGCACACTTGAGACTTCCGCCGAAGAGTCTGCTAACTTCCGATTTAGCGCTCGGCTAACTTGAATAGAAATAAAATGAATTAATCTCGCGGCTCTTATAGACTTTCCCAGTGTTAATGGACCGAATAGCTTAACTTATGATTAGTGAAACGAGTCGTTTTGTGGGATGTTGTAACAGAACGTTTCATTCTTTCACAATGTAAGCTTATGGGGAAAAAGTCTCTATAAAATATCCTGGATGTTCCGAATAACTTCTGGTTTCATCTTCTGCAAACTAGAATGAGGATAAAATGATTTAATCCTGGGTGTTTCAAAATGTTACCGACCAAATGGATCAAATTACGGTACTGAAACAAATCATTTTTCAGAGGTTTTGGTGCTAAAAACAGCGGTTTTTGCAGCGGTTTCTTTCATAACGTAATCTTATGGTGAAAAAATCGTTTGCATCGTGACCGCAGCTCCGGCACGGCACTATATGTGTGACCACCACATAGTCAGAAAAACATTTCAGAGTCGGGATTGGCTCTAATAAACAAAAAAAACACATTTTTCAAGTGGCATATTTAAAGTCCTAGTCTTCTGCGTCTCCCCAATTTCATGTCGACACAGTTTATTTTGACCTCTCGCAGGCCGCACCAATCCGGCGAGCCCTGTCTGATAGGATTACAGCAGTAAGCGCTTGTATTTGTGTGTCGCTGTCTGTGGGTGCCTCTCCCTCCCTCAGCCTCCCTCCCTCCCTCTCTCGGCGAGTGTGTGTGAGTGTGTTTCTAACTGAGTGATATAAAGCTACTTGAACGTGCTGTCAGATGGAAAGATGAAAATGAAAGAGGAGGAGAAATGATTGTGTACCACTCGCAGCACTCCACATGAAGAGCCTCCGGACCGTTTTGTGTCAAGCACCCCGACTGGTTCTGTATTTGATCGTGGACCCCCTTTTGATAAGTTTGTGTCCTTACCCCACATCCATGATGTCAGCGACCCGGTTGATGGGCCGCTCTGCTCTGACCAGTCGCACCCTTCCTGATTTTAACAGCGTTGAGTGCAGTTTTGTGTTTTTTTCAGCGATAATACAACCTTAATCACAACGACAGAGGCACAATGTAATAAAATGCATCTGTCCCTCAAGACTGTCTCTTTCTGCAATCTGTCAAATTAAAGAAATAAGAAACTTTAAATGTATAACTCTGAGTAAGTAAAGCTACTGTCTCTCAAAATATAATCACAGGGAGAAAGCGGAGCGTGAACGTCTGATTGGTTGTTGATGCCCAGATGTTCAGCCAACTCGTCGGCGAACTTCTCTCAGCCGACAAGCTTGTTAACCTCCCGACCTTCCACGCATCAGTCGCTCAGCTCAATAGGAAATTAACGGACTTGTAGTGACTTGTTGATTGTGTTGTTTGCGATGTTAACAGGAGGTTAGGGACTGAATCTGAGAACGCTTTTGTTGTCGACTCGACACAGAGTTGTATGATTATAAGCTGCTATTATAGAAGGAAGGACAAGAAATAAAGTGACGTCCTAAAGAAGTGAAATTCAAATTTATCTTATTTTGTCAACCCTGTAGTGACCAAATATCATTGTTGTTCATGTACAGAATACAGAAGGTGTGATACATTCCCTTAACTGTTAATTATCATCATCAAAAAACATATTTTAGGGTTCAATGTTGAAGGCAAATTAACTTTACTGTCTTCTTCATCTTTAATGCCACAGAAACTGAAATTCAAATCAAAAACACTTTTAATTATGATGAAGTTGAACCGATGTGTTGCCATATTTGACTGACACTAAATATGCCAATCAACATTTCTAATCTCTATAAATACAGTTTATAAAATGTTCCGTCCTAGAATATTTTATTATTTTTATTTTATCAGCATAATTAGTTACAATAATGAAAACTTTTACTTTTAACATAAATTCCAAACTTGCATTAAACATATAGCAGCAAATGAAGAGTAGAACACATTAAACACAAACTGTACCAGTGTAAAAAAAACTATTCAAGATGTAAGTTGGTGTGCGCTCATTTTGCACTTAACGTAATATCTGAGGCACAAACCCACAACTAGCGGTAGGATGACGAGTTTCGCCCTCTAAAGAGATTTTCAGAGGCACATTTGAAATTTAAAGAGAGTTAACCCCCGATTTAAAGTTTCAATCGAGGGTTAAATCTCTGGTGTTTTATTGTGTTACGATCCTTTTCTTTATAACGAACATAAAACAATCGCTTCAAATTGCTGATGTCTTGTTAGCTAACTAGCCAACAGTTACATCCTAAGCATGTTGTTGATTTGGACAAGACAGTCTCACTCTGACTTATCTTTATTCCCCTCTTTGAAATTTAACTTAAGTCCGGCAGCGAAGTCACGGCAGTTGTTACGGCTCCTCTGATATCAGCCCAGACCGGATCACGGATGTTAGCCTATAACCGCTAACGCTAACGGCCAGGTGACGACTTTGTTTGATAACGTAAAGTTGTGAACAAAATGCGAGCTTTGATGCTTTCAGGTAAATGGCAAATTGTGAGAATACCAGGATTGTTGCAGTATGCAAGAGAAATCACTACAGCTTAAAAAAAAACAGCATATTGATAATGTCCGGTTGCGTCTGTTTACATAAACGCCACTGATGACTGCAGGTGATGTATGAGGTGTCATGAAGGGTTGTCCATTTCAATAACTAGCCGCTGTAACTCTGCTGTCAGGGGCACGAAGGCCCTCGGCAAGGAGGTCGAGTAAAACATTGGAAATAGGATTCAGCCTTAGAGGTTGTAGGCTGTGAATTTTCTCGTGTATATATATATTGCATTTGACAACAATACGGCAGCCGTGTTCAACAAAGTGGCTTGTTTTACTTTCTTCCATTGATGTAATATTAGTCACACTTTAGGGGTAGTTGGCTAACTGCGCTGAAAAGGATCATAGTGGGTTTCTGGCGGAAAAGTACACTACTCTAATTGCCTTAAACCTGTTTCTCCCCTCAACCAGTCAATATGCCTGCAGTGTGTGTGTGTGTGTGTGTGTGTGTGTGTGTGTGTGTGTTCCGCTGGTCAATAAAGCGTGTGCTGAGAGGCAATTGGTTGTTTTTCCTCAACTTGACACGTTAAATGCAGTCACACTTCAGGTAAACACACACAGGCGTGCTCGCGAACACACACACAAACACACACACATACACACACGTACGCTTACACGCGTGCTGCGAGGCGATTGGGTAAACGGTATTGATTCTGTCCAGCTTTCAACTTATTTTCCCTCATAACCCCTCGGAGCTCCATCGCACTCGCTGACGAGCGTGGAGAGTCTCTTAAATCACACCCACATGCAAACACAAACATTTTATTCACAAGTGCCAACACACTCGCGGAGAGACAAAGAACTGTTGTGGATGTCGTTTGTTGACCCCGAATGAAACGTAGATGATGGAAAATGTCCACCGATGACTTGAATCATTTACTTTTAAAGCCGCTCTCGCTGAGGCCGATGCGTTGTCTTTGCTCCCTCAGTCGATCGGACTTAATTGGTTTAAGTTTGAGCAGCTTGATTTCCGCCCACTCCAGTCATGTTTGTATCAGCCGAGAGGTAAAACAGGGTGTTCAGCGCTGTTCGCTCCTGTTCAGTGTTTACACTTGAACCAGGCCACTAAATCAAGAGAGATTAGGTTGTGTTTTCACAATCTACGGCTCATCGGTGCAGTTTGACGATCATTCCAGATGGATACGGAGGATAAATGGAGAGTTCTGCGATTAACAATCTCTATGATCGGCAGTTTTGCCGTCTAGTTTTGCGATTTCACTGCATCTCCACATCTCAGCAGGTAATGTGCAAACTTTCCCCTCAACGTTTCCAAGCGGCGGTCTTGTTGGCACCGCCGTTGCAAAGACAACCGTTCAATTTGTCTGAGAGCCTAGAAAGCGCCAATAACACCGGACACACTGCGTTTGTTTCCGCATTTCCGTGAAGAAATGATCAACACGACTTTGAAAGATATAACAGAGAGAACGAAGCATGTTCACTGAAGAGGTAACTACCGCAGGGGATTCATTTAGGGTGGAGGAGGAGTGAAAGAAAAACATTAGGAGAGTTTTTAAGTCTGTAATAGAGACGTGAATGCAGGACGGGTTGTGCCATGAATCAAGCCTTTCGCTTTTCCAGGGAGTTCTCGTACCCAGAGACGGGATTGAATGAATGTATAGTGTGAAAGCGAATCTTTCCTGTTTATATTTACTAGTGCAGTGCCCGTAAGAAAAATGTATTCCTATAGAAAAGTGGGAGGTTAAGCAGCTTTTTCATGGATGGCCAAATGAGGCTGTTTGAAGGTGGGACGTCGGGGATATTTAGGTTTGTTGTGAAATCCGTTATTCCAGGGTATAATTGTCCGTTTTTGACTATTCTTGATTTTGCCATTATATTTCACCTTAAAAACTATTTACTTGGTGTCATTTTTTATTTGGCACAACCTCACATGTGACTGTACAGTTACTTTTTTATTTTGACAAACTGTATTAACACAATGGACCTAAAATAAAAAAAAAAACAACATAAAATCAGAGTAGAAAAAGTTTGATTTTTTTACTGTGAAAACCACAAATATGTTTAACAAACCATTTTTTATTACTTATAATGCAAATTTAAATTGTTGTTTGCTAAATATGTGCATACATCTTAAAAATGTACAAAGTTACATGTAACTATTTACATTTAAATGCAGGCAGTGCTCATTCAGCAGTCTCCTAATTGTTTTGACTCATTAAACAAAAAAACGACTCCACTACACCCTAAACACTACATGACACACTAACTACACACTCAAAACACGCTAAATGTCACAAATCTCTCAACTCTCAGTATCGCTGTCTGTCAATCATCCGCCTAGGTCCCTCCCACAACTTCCTGTTCCTCAACAACCAAACTTGCTGCTTGGACACTTTCATGGCAAAAGCCCGTTTTTACCGTTTCTTCTGCACCAGACACAAAGCAAATGTGACGGCAATGTTCGCGAAAAAGCATGGCGGACATTATTTACCCCAAGTCCGGTTTTGGATGTGTTGGTGAGTCCGGTCCGTTGCCTCGATTGGGAGGTGGGCCATGTAGCTAGCGGCTAGCAGCTAGCTAGCGGCTAGCAGCCAGCAAAGTCCCGGTCCAGCTGGCGCCGCTGCAGGTATAAATCTGCTTGTTTCTCGAGGTGGGGGGTCGCGGTGGGCTCTGCAGTGATTGGCTCTGGTGCGCACGTGACTGTAGTGGCTCCGGTGGACAATGCTCGTGGAATTTGTAAAGCATTTATGAAATAATTTATTAACGGTATCATTGCAGTCCAAACAAATGCAAAATTGCACACCCTTGAACCACGCAGCAGCCATGTTGAAACTCTCAGGTCAGTCTGATCTTGATCTGCAGAGATATTTGAGGAATACACACACACACACACACACACACACACACACACACACACAGACAGACAGACAGACAGACAGAGATTCCTTGCTTTTATAGAGAGATTACACTGAAGTTGAAGCAGTCAAGTTGTCCATTTCCAGATAGACTTGGTGTCTCACCAGGCTCCTGGAGAGGTTAGCGTAGCCGCTGTTGGATCAGTTATATCAGAACTGGGGAGCTTATTTCATCGACCGAAGAGCAAAGAAGAGGCAGAGAGAGATAGAGATGTTTTTGCTCGTCTCAAGACCGACTTCGGTCGACAACAATTTGAGGGACCAACTGGCTCCACTGGTGGCAGCGCTCACCTGCTGTTTATCTGATTGTTCGAAATTAGCTTGTGATAGACGGTGATGGACAGATGGTTCGGCCAATCACCTGCCGAGTACTTTTGAAAGTGCCTTCCCCTTTCTGAATAGTTTCCACAGTGTACTGATGGTTCTGTGTGACGTCCGGTTTCAGTTCTGACTCTAACAACACTTTACAGACTTTGCTGTGGTTGTCATGCTCAGATATGGAAGGCAAATTTAACGTAATATCAGGTTTTGCAGGACGTCTTATTGGTTGATTGTTCAGTCAGTCTTCAATCTAAGTGTTTATTTCCATCGAGGGGAAATGGATGTAAATCTGGCACACGAAAAGAATTAACTCTACTTGAGTGATGCAGGTGGCTGCCATGTCCAAAAGTATATTTTCATAGAGGAAGATGGATGGATGATACGTTTCAATTTTGAGGTTTTATGGGTCGGTTCCCCTGAATTATGAAAGTGGAATCTAGCGTGCAGCTTTGGCTTTTATCTGCAGAGATTTGGAGATATCCGTCTCTGAGGTTTCTGCCTTCACCCCAACACAAAGTAGATAAATGGGATTTCACTTTATTCTCACAATAATAATATAAAAAAGAAGTCATATTTAAAGAATATATGTGATTTTAAAATAGCAGCATCTCTCTGAATATCCCACAGAGCTTTGCTATGTGCATTTTACATTACAACGTTGTTTTTTGACCGGACACATTCCTGCTGAATGTTTGAATGAGTCTCTTGGAAAGAATAGCTCAGAATCAAAGCCAAAACAATCTGCCTTGCTTGATACCACTTGAGGTAAATGGGAGAATGTGTAAGGAACTGGCAAGTAAATCAAAGATGATGAGTAATGATAGTTTCTAATTAAATACGATAGAGTTGCACAAACGATTCTGCTCCTCGCTGCCAGTGAGGCAGAGGGGAACGCTGTTTTTTAGAGGCAGGAGTGTGAGCTTTGACACCCTCACAGCGTCCAAGAATAAATAATTAGTGGAGTTGGCAGCGGGGAAGACGGGGGACAGAGATGTCATTATTTACGCCAGATTATGGACTCATACACACATTGACTCACACATGCGTGCATATACATATTCACCGACAAGCGCTTGCAGATGTGCGGTGAGTGATGATCAGGTCGGGTTTCAGCAGGTGCATTTAGATGCAGCAGAAATAGATTTATTAGATGAACAAGTCCTCTTCCTCTGCTGGAGGTTTGTTGCTTTATGCCTCCATTTTTATTTTTTAGCTATATTAGCCGCGCGACACGAGGGGATGGCTCGGTCTGTCTGTCGCTGTCACTTTGGTCCAGGCTAAAATATCTCGACAATTATTGGATGGATTGCAATAAAACTTTGAACATTTAAGGTCCCCAGAGGACGAATCACACCGACTTTAGTGGCGCCCTGTTCCCCGTAGCACCGCCACGAGGATGACGTTTAGTTCGGTGAAACTTTGTCTGGCATTCTCTCTGCAGCAAAATACAAATATAAGACAAGTAACAGCAAACGGAATGTAGAATAAAGACAATTAGACAAAAGCTGATAAATAAAACAAAAAAAAAACAATTAAGTAAAGACAGCATCAATAATTAAAAACCGTTGGATGGATTATAATGTCATTTATGTCCCATCCAGCATTGATTGTAACATCCGTGACCCTTGACCTTCTAGATTGCATCATCAGGTCAAGATTGATTGATTTATGAACCAATACTTGCAAAACTAATGACATTTCCATCAGGCTTAGCTGGTTAGCAGATATACGTACATTTATATGTCATTATTTAACAGGGCCGCAAAACAAAATTCAGTTTGAGTCTTTTTTAGCGTAAACATTAGCTTGTGTCAGCTAACGTTAGCTTAAAAAAGTACGGGACTTTCACCCAGGAGATTGCTGTTCGTGTCCAGTGTGAAAAAAAAAGCCAACAGTCGTTCTTTTAACTTACTGACATAGTTTTCTTACATCTCAAACGTAACGTAACATGAGTTACATATGTAACGTACTCATCTTAACCCAAACGGCAACGTTTTCCTCAACCTAACCAAGTTGTTTTCATGTCGAAGAAACCAAATTCCAAATTGTGATAATGAAACAAGTCTTTCGTGGCGGTTGTGACGGTCAATTCACAAACCTTTTCCCAGTGTAAGCTTATGGGAAAAAGTCTTTTTGGGTCGGTGTGCGTTCACGTGACGTTGTAAACACACGGTTTGTTCCTGGGGTCTTTCTGGCAATCGACCTTCCCCGTTATTCAAGTATGGTGACGTGGAAGAACAGTTTAAGCTTCTGTTGAGTGATGATTTATTTAATGAATGTATCCCTGTGGGATGTCTTCCACTGTCTCTTACTGTCTTCTACTTTTTTGTCGATATATATTTTAATTAATGCTGCATTTTTGAGAAAAGACAGCAACTCCCTGCCTGTTGAGTTATTTGCACTTTGGTTGTAACAATGTTTTTTCTGACAAAAAGAAAAATGACAAAAGCACATCACCGAATACACACGATTTCTTTTATTACTAAACACTCCATGATGTGATGTTCAACACGAGTTTATCAAACAGCACAGCGTGTGAAACAGTTTGAATAATCCAGTTTTGTCTCTCTCTTTAGATCACTTTTAATCCTCTCGTTCTTCTGTTGCACCACCTCTCTGTGCCACTCTGTTGTTTCAGCCTCCCCTCCGTCACCTCCTCCCTCACTGCCCCACCCTCGCCCCCTCTCACTCACATCAAGTGGACATCCAGACGTTTGTAGTCTCACATCTGGAAGAAGCATTTAGCTCTGGTTGAGTCTCAGGAAGTTTTCACACTTCACGACTCATTAACCTGCAGACCTGCAGGCCTCCCGAGCAAGAGAGAGGGCAGCGGGGGAAGTGAATGGTGGAGGAGGAGGAGGAGGAGGAGGAGGAGGGACAGATAGGGGGATGATGAGTTGGTTACAGGAAGGGAAAGTGAGATGATGACGGAAAATTGAGCACTCAAGCTCAGCTAAAGTGAAAGTTGAATTAGCACATTCAGACACCAAAAATCTGCTCGATTCACCAGAGAAATGAGAGAAATATCGCAGTTCGGTTTAATTGGTTGGTGGCCGTTTTGAAACTCTGGCAGGTTTAACAGCAGATGAAAGAGGAGGATCTCTGAGTCGGACGAGTTAACATGAAAGGAGAGCGAGTATGGAAGACGAGCAGAAAGAGGTGCGAACACGTCCGGAAAAAACAGATCGGACCGAGGACGAGAAAGAGGGGTGATGAATTCGTTGGACGTGTGTGTGTGTGTGTGTGTGTGTGTCCAGGGTGTCTGTGTCCAGCCCTCTGTGAGTAATGTGTCTGAAAGAGGAGCTTTCCTAATGAAACACTTTTCCCGGAGTGATAATTACACCAGTAGAAAGCAGGGACACCTCCAGTCAATGTGTGAAACTTAGCTTACTAAAACACAAAGTTCCTCCGAGGCTACTCCGCGCGTATATTAGTGTGTATTAGTGTGTATTAGTGTGTGTTAGTGTGTGTGTATACGGCGGGCTGACATTATAAGCTGTGCTTAATAATCAGCCAAATAAGTTGGAGCGGACCCTCTCCCAGATGTGTTTGTGTTTCTCTCGTGCAGGGATACACGAGCTGACATTTACATGAGCTGAAGAAGCTGATTTAATGCTTTCACTTTCTGTACTTTTACTGTATGTGGAGGCTGCTTTCTGTCTCAGGGGGTCAAAAATGAAATTATATTAACTTTGCCCCCCCCCCCCCCCTTCCTCTTCCCCTTCCTCCTTCTCTGCCTTTGGTTTGTTCTTCGCTTTTTCCCGTCTCCCGATTTCAATCTCCCCGGCACAGCTGACTGACATCCTCTGCTTTCACTGCATGTCACAGTGGTTGAAATCTCACTGAGGGGCTCGATGCAGATAAGCAGCGGAGATGTGGATAAGCAGCGACAGAGCCGGGGCATCAGGTCGGCAGAGGAGGGGGAGAGGGAGGGGGATAAAGGGAATGATGGGAAATGTTCTATATGTATCCGAGATGCACAAATACACAAAAAGATACCTGTGTCTTTAATGGGATTTTTTTTTTGTTGCAGGGAAATCTTGTATCACACTTTGACAGCCAAAAGAATTTAGTCAAACAAATCAGACCTAGACCAGCAGAACAATTCAATTATTCTGCGTGGCTTTAATAAATGTTTGATATGCATTACATGGGAACTTTCTCATTCAAATTTTTTACGATTTAACAGTTGGGGCTTTTTCCCATTAATTCTCGACACACAAAGTTACAATTTGCACTGTGGGCGTTTATTAAATAAATATGAAAGAGTCTGACAAAATTACAGGCGGAGGAGCAGGATAGGGTGGAGATTAGGGGCACATGGGTAAAACAAAAAGTTTCAACTACCGGTGCGTTTATAATACAAACTCCTGGCATGTGCGCGCTGGGATCTGGCAGATGAAGTGTTTAATTCGTTGGTTTAATAGATTTTTTTTTTCCGCCTTTTTGGGGAAAATATGGAAATGCCCGTTGCTCCTGCAGCGCGTGCAGACTTTTCCACACGGTGTAAGCAAATCTCTCTTGTTTGTCCTGCTCTCCTCCGGTGATGAGATTCTGAGTCCTCTGTAATTTCTATAGACGTCCATAATGTTTTCCAACTGGCAGATTTACAAACAGTAGCATCTGGAGACTCTACTTAAGGGTGGCTTTAGCTGCCTGTTCAAAAAACTCTTTTAAAATTCAAGGATTACAGCCCTCCGGGATTTCAGGAACATGACTATCCATACCTCGCGCCTTACTTGGCTTCACGCGGTAGTGACAGAAATAATATTCCTCTGAAGAAATGTATTATTTTTTGTGTCCTGAGAACAAAAAGAAAATTAAATTAAAGGGTTTGACGCTCCGACACCACATCAGCAGCTTTTCATCCACACGGACAAATAAGAGACACGAGCTAAAATATTGAACATTTAGAATATATAAATATTGATGCTATCATTACGTCACCACGCTTCAGTATGGATGGTTTGAATGTTATTGTGTTTTGAATAATGTCACCAGAATTGTTTGTAGTGTCCTACAATTAGAATATTCTGGCTGGGAATCAGTTTTAAATAGTTTTTATCATGGTTTTATATTTTTTCATGATTATTTTTTGTCGTTATTTGAAGATGACCATGGAGATACGGACAGGAAATGAGAAGGGGGGGGGGGGGGTGGCGTGCAACAGAAGTCGCTGGCTGGATTCAAACCTCGGATGCAGTTATGTAGTTACGTACGTATATCACCCGGGAGGACAAAGGAAAGAAGTTCATGTGAAATTCACGTTTGTGCACAAATATCCAGGTATCCACACTCAGCGTAATAGCAGCCATTGTTCTACAAAAGACGATAATTAAAACATCTCTCTCTTTCTTCTCATCCTCATCCTCATAATCATCCGCTCACAAATTTGTATAAACGTAACTACAAACGTTGCATTCAGTGACCTCCATGTTGACTTCTGTATGACAGCGTCCTGCACGTGACATTGTACGACGTGTAATTGTCTCCGTGCACTTGTGCGTCACTTCAGGATCACGTTTGAAGCTGATACTGTCCACATTGAGGAGATAATGGATGACAGATGTAGGTGTAAATTGTTTGTACACTGTTGTCAATAAATGTCAGAGCACAGAAAGTGTGATTCTGCAGGTTCACCCCACTTTTACTCCTCCACGCCCAGAAAAAGACCAATAAAAACCCAAGGTGTGGTGACTCAACTGGAAGTAAAATGCATGAAATATCAATGTATGATTTTAAAAAGATGCTTTTAAAAGAGATGATCCAGATTTGTTGATGTGTTTTGGACATCAAACATAATTCCTATGAATTAACCATTAAGTTCTTCATAGAATGGTAATTTTGCCTTTTACCATCATTGAAAAAAACAGCCGGCAGCTTATTATAAGAGGCCCAATAAGGCAAATCTAAAATAACAAATATAAAAACAAGTGGCTGTCCTTTAAAAGAAAAGGCATAAATACAGTCGCACATGTTGTTTTTTTGTTTTTTTTCTCCACGAGTCGGGTGAATGAAAGCCCACTTATCGTCGTGCCAATTAGCTGCCTGATGGCTTTCAGCTGAAATTAGCCCATCCACTGCTGTGGAGTGCAGGTTAGACTGCAGCAGCCCGCTAAATGACGAGAGATACTTCGTCTCCTGAATGAACGAGACGGAAACAAACCACCTCGGAGCTTTATATCGTCCATGTGGCTGTTTAGTTACTCGCAAACATCTCGTGACATTTCTTCCCCCCCGTTGATTAATGAACTCAGGTGCTGGGACTGGTTTATTGAGTTGTTACGCTTATTTCCTACATTATATTTGTGTATTTGTAGGCCTGATTTTATTTGCATTACTCTGTATATTTTAATGATAATACTTGGTGTTAAAAGCAAGATGTAGAAGAGTATTTCTACACAGTGGTATTGTTATTTTTCAAGTTAAAACCTTAAAAGTTAGAGCCCTCAACATTACTTTTTTACGCCTTTTCTATCATTACATTTGTCTTTTTTGGGGTTAAATCTGACGTGAAATCAGCTCCATACTCCATAAAATGTTAAAGAGCAACACTGCAGGGAGAAGCCGTAACCAGATCATATGCAAACGTGAAATGATTCATCAAAAGTTAATGAAAAACATGTGGATTCGGCGCCCGGACGAGTCATCTATACACGGGTTAAACAAGCAGGGAGATAACGCACCACCCTGCCTCACCCCATTACTGACATGGAGAGAATTAACTCCATCTTATCTGCTATAATCTGCGTGCTCCGACAGGCACACAGACACAAAACCATTCAAAGGTACATATTGAGTTAGTGTTGAACACTTTTCTTTCCCATAATTGATTTAATCAGAAGATGTAGCAGCGTCACAGACACAAGAAAACATGGTGGGAATGAGAGTTCGACCAAGTATGGATATATTTGTGTCGTGCTTTCTATTAAAGCATAAAACATGATAACCCTATATAAACAAGTCTTTTAATCAGATTGTAGGGATAATAGCAATGACTGTATGCATGTACTCACTGTCATCCAGGAATTCCACTGGTTGCGTGTACGTTGCGGATCGTAGTGTGGGATCATGGGAGTTGTTGTCTTAATCGTCAAACAACCACCACCGCTGATGAAAATCCGTCCCCGTGGCAGAGATGTTCACTGACGAGCTGACGTTTTAAAAGTTTTATTCACTTCATGTTGAGTCTCGCTCACTGACTTCCTTCCTCACTCTCTGGTTCTCTGCTGAAGTTAAAACGACAGACCGCTAAATGAAAACCCACTGTTACCTCAACAAAGTCCAGATTCCTTTGACATTTGGGATAACATAACACAACTCAACAAAATATACAACCATAGTCATTTTTAGATATTTTGATGTTGAATTTAAACCTGAAAGGTTCCACAAACCTCGCCGTCATCGTCCTTAACCCCTGAAGGAACACCGTTCCAACATAGGAACACCCTTCACTAAACGAACACCCTTCGTAAAAGCGAATAGTTTTTTTTTTTCTTAACAGTATATACTCAATATTGGAAAGCTGAGACTGTCGTGATTATTTTAAGCCCAAAAAAGTTATTTCCAGACCATGTAATAGCCTTCTAAACTCACCATGACACAACATTAGAAAGAGCCCTCTACCGCAAGAAGCAAGAATGCCTACATACCTTTCGGAGTGTTCCCTTTTTCCACAGCTACAACGTCATGCCACAATTTTTGTTTTCATAGTTCGCCAAGAGTCCATAGAATGGGAATATCCGTGTCATTTTACCCAAAACTAGCTACAAGTGTCGACCCGGCAAGAAACTCCAGGGTCGTAGCTTTCATTTGAGACCAAGATTATGTTTCTAGGTAAAGGGATTCTCAAGTTATAAGCCTTTGAATCTCAGTAGGCGCTCTCGGAAAAAATAGGACCCAAGCAAAACGCACAGACATGCCTTTAGAAAGAAAATTGTGAAAAATCAATTTTTCAGTCTTTTGACTTCAAATTTTGAGTGTAGCAAGCTGAGACCTGTAGCTATGGCCTAATGTGTCTGCTGTGTCCATAGACATACCTGAACCCTTATATCTTAGTCAGTTTATTGACATTTGAATTGGACGAAAACCAAAACCTGTGTTCCAACCTCTGTAACTTACACTTCTAGAAAAAACTTGAGGGTGTTACCTTTCCAATGGTACCAAGCACATCCCTGAGTCTCAAACTATGTGGGAGCTGTCATGCTTTTAATTTCGGTATGTCGTTTTGGAAAAAGAACCTTAAAACGGGGGCGTTCATTAAGTGGTTAAAGCTCTGGATTCTTCATCAGGCCTCATTTCTTGTGCTGCACGTGAAGTTAACATCATCACAAGTCAAACCATCAGTTATGCTAAGAGGCTCGGCTGCTTCTTACAATTATTTCTTCGCGAACTCCCCAACGAAATGGTTCTTATTTATACATACTTTATTTAAATGTACAATTAAACGCTGATAAAAGGCGCCATGTTTGAGTTTTCCAGCCTCCAGGTTTGCGGCTCCGAGGCCTCTCTCTCTTTCTCTCTCTCTCTCTCTCTCTCGGGTTCAGCTGCAGGTTCAAGTGAACTGATTTAAATTGATGAATTATTGAGTTCTCAGCCCACAATCAGCGGCGTGGGCTGCAGAATTGGAGGTTTTGTGATTTAATGCTCATTTGCACTTAGAGTTACTTCCCAAAAATGTTCATGTGCCCACTCTTGTACTTAAAAGTAAAAACTTTATAGCGATGAAACACATTTTCTTTCAACATGTTGCCGATTATTCATACAGACGTTGGAGGAGCTCTAATGGCCCTGAACTTTATATCATCGATACAAGTTTGTGCTCTTTAATGTCCCAACGTGCGGACAGTGGAGCATGTACAGTATACACATGAGCCTGTCTTGGTGAAAATAACCGTATCTGAGACTTCTCTGATAAAATAACACAGATTAAATCAATTTGTTTTCTCCAGATGTATTCTGGGATCGTCTTTCTCTTCGTCTTTCTTCGAGTGCAGCAGTTGCACTGAGCAAACTTGCTCCCATTTCACACAGGTAAGTGCTGTGGGAGGTTGTGTACCTGGTCAGGTATGAAGGAAGAGGAGAACTGAGGATGACAGATTTTATCCACAGTCACATATTACACATTAAGGGTCAGAGTAAGAAACAATCATCACTCCAAACTGGTCAAATGATGCTCTCCCTGCATCTCGAGTATCAGTTTTGTCAGTTTCTGGGACAGATCAATAAATTCAACATCCGGTTAAACTTTCAAAATAAAGCTTGCTGACCAACACTTCACCTAGTATGAGATGTTATGACCTTTGGACCGTTAGCATCGCTGTGAAGCGGTCGTGGTTGGGTTAGGTTTAGGAAAATATCATACATTGGGTCAGAATAACTACGTCCAGTCAAAAAACACATCGGTCTTGCGAACCCTGCTCTCCGGAGGGGAATTCCCGTGAACGACCCATCTGACCAGCCTCTGACTTGGACTTTACTTGCTCGTCATGCTGCTGCACGAGCAGGTGGACTTTGAAGCTCTAAGTGATGCGTCGGAGCGAGAGCCTGCTGTTTGTGGCGGTGCTGGTCCACAGCCGGGTCACATGTGCGCATCATTCACATCCTGTAACCTACAAGCGCAACACACACCGAGCAGCGTCTGCAGTCCTTCAGTGTAAATGTGATGTATAATATGTTCGGCTGACTGAGACCTCGTAAACAAACACGGACCCACAAATTCACGTCCTCTCAGCCTTTAAGCTGCTGCTTCACAGAACCCGAGGAAATGTCACGCTGCACAGGAGTGACTTCCTCTTTGTGAGCAGTGAGCAGAAGGTGTGACGAGCTGTGAGATCAAATTCTCAAGTTTACAGACGCACATGTGACACCGCTGCTTGTCTCAGTCTCGCCGTACAAATTCATCTTTTTGTTTGTGACCATTTTTTTGTCCTTATATTCACACAGACGTGTACAGATGTGCGTCTGTGCCTGACTCTTGTTACATGTGTTACTAACAGTTGTTTCATAGTTAAGGGAAGTACTAGTATTTTTATACCTGGGCCCGATAGCTACATGCTGTGACATGACTGCAAAGGCTGCAATGTAATCTTTTGGGGCAACACTGATCTTCAAAGTTGTTGTTGTCACTGACAGGCTGAAGTTGTTCGACTTAGTGTCTGACAACGAAACGGAAACAGTTCTTACAGAGAGGGACCTGCTTTGTCAAAGGGATATTCCGGTGTAAGTTTAATCCATGGTCTAAATCACCGTGAAACTGTGTTAGACTCCCTCTCGAGAGATCAAGTTAGCAGACGGCTAATTTACAGAGTTTTATCAACCTCAGAAACGACCGCACGACAACAATACACTGCAGTAAATGGATCCAAATATAAACCACCACCAAAAAGCCACAAATAATGCTCAGAACAGCACCAAACTTCAGCAACAGTACAAATAGGGTCTCAGCACATAGTCCGGGGCATCTAACCTCCGCTAGCTTAGCTGGATTTCTATTGGGGAGCTAAAAACAGATTTCAACTCTCCTCCATCAGCTTCCGGGTCGGGGAAGTCCCGACGCGACGATTACCGAGTGCGGTTAGAAATGCTCAATTCTGTTCTTTTCCCTGTCCGCTCTCGATAATAACTGTTATAAACTGGCAGGTAAGACACATATGAACTTTGATTGCTTTTCCATGGAGTCATAATCATACATTTTCATCCATGAGCCGCGGAACTCTACTGCACTCGGTAATCGACTCGTCGGGACTTCCCGTCAACAGGAAGCTGCTGCAGAAGAGTGGTAAATTTAGTCAGCTTTTCAGTAGAAATCCAGCTAAGCTAGCGGAGGTTAGATGTCCCGGACTATGTGCTGAGACCCTATTTGTACTGTTGCTGAAGTTTGGTGCTGTTCTGAGCATTATTTGTGGCTTTTTGGTGGCGGTTTATATTTGGATCCATTTACTGCAGTGTATTGTTGTCGTGCGGTCGTTTCTGAGGTTGATAAAACTCCGTAAATTAGCGGTCTGCTAACTTGATCTCTCGAGAGGGAGTCTAACACAGTTTCACGGTGATTTAGACCTTGGATTAAACTTACACCGGAATATCCCTTTAAATAAGATGAATCAGATCTCACTCTTAAATCTGTGAGGTGGAAAAGTGAGTCACAGGGTTGAAGATGTAATGGCGGACTACGACCACGACCATGATGTAACATCTCGCCTCTCTAATATACTTCAGACCCAGTATGACTACAAGTGAAATTATCTTCAATGTCCATCATCTAAAAGTCATCATAAAAATCATAAAGACTGAAGAACTTCACTCAAAAACATCTCTTTTTTTAAGTCTCTTCAGTATCAAAGTTACCCAGTGATAGTTGTCTGAACAAACATCAGTAAATTGTAAAAAGGAACAGCTAATAGCTGAGTCGGCGTGTTTTTGTTGGCGCAAATTTGACATTACAACAAATTCAGGAGAAAAGGGGGTTCAATTTGAGCCCCAAGCTAACTTCATGTCAACATTATACTTCTTGTTTGGATTCCCAGAGGCCCAAATATGGGAAGCTTAGTGTTGTTATCCCCAAAATAGAAATCTTGGGCTGAGGGGTGCATTGGCTACATTGGCAGCTTAGCGAAACACTTTAGTTGTGTTGGTGCTGGAGTGGCTTTTTCAGCATAATATTAAACTCCTACACTGCACTCAGAGTCACCAGTATACACTGTAGCATACACACCTTTCCTTTCCTAACACAGATAAATGCCCTTTTATACATTAATTCACTGTTAATTTAATTTCTAAATAATGTGGAGGTTATTAAAGCTCCGCGTCTCTTGAGGGAGCGTCGATAAAAAGGCCTGAAATTGACATTTCGAGCACAAAGACGGTGAGGGGTTTGAAACATGAATAATTCTGTCAGAGGCTGCAGAGAAACGCAGTATTTGGTTGTTGTCTTGACGCTGAATGTCTCACCAGAGGTCCAGACGCGGCGTTAGTGGCATTGCAAATAAACCTGTCCGTCATGACAAATGTCGTCGCGAATGCAGCGGTCCCGTCTCCTCCGCGGCGTTCACGTCGGGTTCGCGTCCCGGCGCCGCTAACAGCAGAAAGACTTCCACAGCGGCCGGATAAATAGCATTGACCCGAGACACCGCGCGCCCGCTGCTCCCGCCGCACATTCAATTCGACTAAAGCGAGGTGATTATACAGAGTGAAAATTTTTCATGCTTTAAAATTGTATTTGGTCATGAATTATTAAATCCAATCACCTTTAATCCAGTTTCCAGGTTAGGAGGCCGCTCGGCTGCAGGTTCATAAGCATACGGGCTGAAAACGACTGAGTCAGCACTGATTGACTGCCGGCTTTTGATTTACGTTCCGTCTTTGGCAACTGAGGACACGTTCAGACCAATTATGCAGCTGAAAACTTTTTCGCGGGGGGTGGAGGAGGATCGATAAATCACCCTTTAACGTATGTCGATATCTCCTCCCAGTGTTGTCCCAGTGCTGAGCGGAGCTGTTGGGGTGGAAGAAATACGTCGGTTTATCATTTCAAATATTCACATCAGAGTCGCCGGTGCTCACATTTACTCAAGTACTGTGTAAGCAGAAGTTGAGCTGCTCAAACTTTACTTGAGTACTTTTCCTTTCTCGCTGATCTTTATCGATACTTCACTGCAGTTCAGAGAAAAGTGCTCATCATTTACGCTGTTTTTTTAAGCCAAAATCACTGCAGCTGACCTTTTTTCTTAGTTTTCTCACATTTTGAAACAAGTCCCCGTCTATTTCTGTTATTCAGGAGAACGCTGTTTTGCTGTGGAGCTCCAGAAATGTTTGGCGGGCTCTGAAACTTCACCCGACTTTCCATCAGCGGGAGGGAGAAGAGATTATGACTGGATTTTCATTTTTTGGGGGTGAACTTATCCTTTTAAAACGACGTCCACCTCCACCAGCTAAAGCAGTTAAACGCTTCTTACACATGAGTGCGTCTGTAATAAAACAAATAAAAGGGGAGATTAAGATTTCTGTCCTCTGCGCGGACCTTTTCCTTCCTTCCTGACTGCTGCGCGGCCTTTACTCGCGTGCAGGATCTGACGTTCTGCGCTGTATTTTGTGTGTTACTGCCCCTCCTCTCGTCCTCCGCCGCTGTGCTGTTGGTCTACTGTACAGCCAACGTGAAGAACACGGGCTCGTTTATAGATGATCGATATCAGCTGGAACAGTCGAGCGTTTGGATCTTTCTGTCGGGACATGTGTCTGTCACTTCTATGCTTCAGTTAACCCCAATCAGCTGGTGCCAGACCTGTATTGAACAATTTGTCTCATACACTGTAGATAAATAACACACACACACACCACCTCTCTCTCTTTCTTTCTGCGTGTGTGTGTGTGTGTGTGTGTTTAACTCTCTGATGCTGAATCAATGCGACACCTCAGGGATGGCACAGTGGAGGTGGAGGTGGGGGGGGGGAGGAGGGGTGAGGAAGGGAGGGGAGGGTCGTATGCCAGGCTCGTTCTTCACACTTTTTTCTTTCCTCTTTCTCTTTCCTCTTTTTCTTTTCTTTTTTTTTTTTTGTAAAGCAGAGGTGTGTGCGAAATAATACCCGCTCATTAGGAGCAGCACGCCGGCTCCTGGTTAATTCATCCCGGACTGTCATGGAGCTTGTGTACGACCCCCGGGTAACACATAAATCACGCGCAGAACCAACCGGTCGAGCGGCAAGCTTCATGCCCCTAACGCCGCTGATTTATCAACCAAATTACTGCGAGTCCTTGCTCGGGCCCCAACACTTTGCCGAGGAAATCACCGACTAACCCCTGAGCGAACCGATTTATTGAAAAGCTGTCCCCCTCCACCTCCGTCTCTCCCCGCCCTGCCCCGCTCCCCGTGTCACTCCACTCATCTCTCACTGACTTAATTAAAATCTATCCCGTTGGCTCGTTGGCATTTATTACAACCACTGGGCTAATGAAACAAAGAGCACGACAAAAAAAAAAAAAAACCCAAAGCTGCTTTGTGCCCATAAACGTTCATTAAAACCACAACACACACACACGCGCTCACACACACACACACACACTGGCTTCTGACTGTACTTATTGGCATTTAAACAAGGTGGGCTTATTGAGGACGTGTCTCAGTCAGCAGCTGGAAAAAACAACAACAACGATTAAAAAAAACGAAACTGTTAAGAGGAAGTGAAGCCTTCTGATTATCTTTGTTTTTGGAGGTCCCAAAGCTCCAAGATGAACAATAATAATGTTGCAAAATCAAATGTTTTTTATATTTCCTTTGAACCTATTAAAGTGGTGGTCGCTTCTTTTGGACGCATTTGATTAGAGGACAAAAAAAGAGCATTGATTTTTCCTTTTTTTTGTGCGAAACAAAGAAAACTGTCATGGTGTCAGATGGTATTTACATTTTTTCACTCTATGTTGCTCTTATCCCAGAAGAACCCATGCTGACACACTCGTAACAAACACTTTAAATGTCCTAAAATGAGTCTGGATCCTTCACTCCACATTATTTTTCCATCACAGAGAACGTAACGAGTGACATCGCTTGTTTTGGGTGCTAATAAAAAATAACAAAACATACAATATCGATACTTCAGGGGTCGTTGCTGCTTAAAATGACCGTCGACATCAATAAAATAAAGAGTTTAGTATTTTAGTTTTGTTTTATAGCCTAGCTGGACTTGTCTGATACTTAATGTGACATTTTCTCTGGATTACTTCCCCCAAAAAATGTCGGTTTAAATCTTTATTTCATTTGCAATCTTCACCAAATGAGTTAAAGCGTCAAAGTATTTGTGCAGGATGGTTTTAGAGCTGTTTAGGAGCGTCAGGGAGCCACACGTCAAATAATCCACCGAGCTCTGAGGTCTGGCTAACGCGCTAATAAAGTATTTAATTTATCTTCTTTTAATTAGGTTTACCTCTAATTAGCTTCACAAATGAGGAGTGTGTAGGACGTGTAAATTGATTTGAAAACGGTGAGTGATCAGCCGCTCCTGAGCTGTAAAAGGCCAGAGAGGTTTAACATAAAGTAGGATTATTATTATTATTTTTAGTTAAATTTGTCACTTTTGTTTCCCCATAAAAAGTGTTAAAGTTTATTTTTGACCTCAGAAACAGAACAAGAAACAAATCTTCAGTAGATTGACTTTTCCAGACGTGTCTCATGAGCTTCAATGAACCACTGATGAATAAAAAAAACAACTTTAATTATATGATACCTTTAAAAAAACAACGTTACAAAGATCTTTATTGTTTAGTTTTGATGAAACCTTGAAAGTGGATCTTGAGGTTTTTGTTTTTAAAGCCACATCTTTATCCTATTAGTTCTTTAAATGTTTATTGTAACTGATTTGTTTGAATTAAACTGATTCAGAATAAATATTCAACACTGAGCGAGATGTCCTGTGAGAATTTGCTCTATTGATCTTCCTTAGAAAATGAGCATATTTCCTTTAAAGGTGCAATACGTAGTTTTGGGGAAAAGACATTTTAATCAGAAGAGAAATTAAAGAAAAAGTAAAAGGCTTTTTTTTTATGCCTAAACAGACTAAATTAACAAACTGTCTTTGTTTTCATGACTGAATAAACTGAATAAACAAACCGTTTCATCCTGTTTTACTTTGTTTACATGTGGCGGACCCTGCCACCTCAGTGTTCTGGGGACTTTATTTTCCTCTGAGGACAGAATATTTCTGAGTTTGTATTTTTTTTACCTCATTAATATTGTTAATATTTCAATTTGAATTTGAATTTCTTCTCTAGAACTACATAATGCTCCTTTAAGTGTCCACTGTCGCCTGTTTAAAGAGGTTCAGGCCCTTCATACGTCACTTTAAGAGGCTCCATGCTGTCTGACTGTGGCTGCAGGCCCGTTCAGTCCGGATCAAAGATGCCTGAACCCTAATGACAAAAGCTGCTAATTAACTGAGGAGGAGGAGGAGGAGGAGGAGGTGGTGATGGAGAGTCAGAGAGTGCTGGGGGTGGAGGTGGAGGTGGAGGGGCTGGGTTTTTGTAATAGGTTCTTGAAATTACGTCGATAATTAATTGTGCAAATTTGTTTCTATTAAATAAGAATAGCACGTATTGAAGAAGTCAATTAGCGTTAATTAATCCTGCATCTGGAGGAAGAAGAAGAAGAAGAAGAAGACAGGGATTGGAGGACTTTCTCTTCTTCTGTGGTTCTTTCTAACCTCAGGCTGTTCCTCCCTCCAGTCTTGGAGGTTACAGGCAGCCATTGGACTCTCTCCTCTCCTCTCCTCTCCTCCCCTGTTTTTCTCCCCTCCCTTGCCTCCTCTTGAGAATTGGAAATGGGGGGATGGAGACGGGGAATGTGGAAGGTGCTAAATTAGCTGGCTGATCCGCGCTCATTGCCGCATACACATCCCCCTATTACTGCGCCCCGGCGCCGCTTAATATTCCGGGCATGGCGGGCGCGTCTAGATAGCAGATTTATCAAATGGGAAAATGAATGTATGATGATCAGTTAAATTGAAAATCAGCGCCCGGGTGACAGGCCGCACTGACACCTCGGTAATTAGAAAGAAAAATGATGGCGTCCGAATGCATAATAGAGCAAAAACAATTTACGCTATCCCCCCACGCCGTAATGATCGCGCGCTCAAATTGAAAATTTCTCCCGGTTGAAATTGAATTCATAAAGTGTGATGCATGAGCGGCACGGACACAGCGGGGGGGCGCGCGCGGTCCAGGGCTCGGCGTGATCGATTGGTCGTTTGTGTCGGTGCCACCAAAACACCCACCTCTCCCTCTCTCCCCCCCCTCCCTCCCTCCCTCCCTCACCCACTGACTCACCCTTTGGTGAGATGGATAAGATTTGTGCGTCACAGCCAGAATAAACAGACGCTTTCCTTCTCACAATCTGCCTGTTTTGACATTTGTATCCACTTTAAAGTCAGGCTGAACACTGAAAACACCAAAACAAGCAACTTGAATCAAACTTCAGTCTGTTGAAGTACCTCTAAAATCAATTTAATTAGAGTTAGGGTGCCTTTAATGAACCCACAATCAGACACACTCCAGATGCGCCTTATGGTCACTTTTGCGCCTTTATTTGGTTTTGAAGTCGCTTTAAAGTGCTTGTGACGCGCTCATCTGATAACACACAGACCTCTGCTGTGTCCACTGTTACATCCAAACCCTCTTTTCACACTATTTCCTTAATTATTTAACAAAATAAATGTCCACAGCACTCTGTGAGAAAGGCGCATGTTACGCTCCCCTTGTCTCTCCACACACGCGCTCTCTCTTATAAAAGGCCTCGCTGAAGGCACATCAAACCTATATTTTCTAATTAATCGCACTCTTGAAACTAACCGATTATAATAAAGCGTTTCCAGCTCCCCCCACCTCCTCCAAAAAAAAAATAGAAGAAGAGGAAGAAAAAAAAAAAAAGGAGAATAAAAGTAGAAATTTCACAGTGCGCGCGCGGAATGAACGATTTAATGTGATTGTTTCGGTCGAAGGGGACGTTTCCCGAGGCCTTATGGGAAAATAATGTCCTTATGAATTAAATAATAGGGTTATTACTTTCATTGATTTTAGCTGTCTGGGAATTTAGTGTTCAGCTCCGGTCTTAACCCGTCCTCCTCCTCCTCCTCCTCCTCCTGCTGTTCTTCACTCTCGCTCCCTCCTCGTCCTCTTGTCTAATTATTTTCCTATAAGCCCCCCGCTTCCTACAGCGCAAATAGCAGAGTCACTGAGCGAAAATTATGTAAATATTATTAAAGGGACTCAGGCACGGAAATTCATTTTAGGTCGGCGGCAGCAAAGTAAAGCTCCGTCCCTCGGATCCCCCTCAATTTATTTGCAAATAAAGGCGGAGGTGACCGGGAGGGATCAGGGATATTTAGCCGGGCTGTCAACACGGGGCTCCTCCGCGCGCCGGCTCGCCAGAATTAATGGTTTTAATAATTGGGATTTCAGTTTCCAGGGACTTGGTGGCGTTTACACTTCATAAGCTAAACACACTCTTTTCTGTCTTTCTCTGTCTGTCTCACACACACACCTGCACATTTAGGAGAATCCGTCTTCTCTTCTGTCCCTAAACATCCTCTTAATTCAACCATCCTTCACTTTCTCACACCTTTTTTTTTTTTTTTTTTTTCTTTGAGCTCAGCCAACAAATTGGTGAAAAAAAGAAATAATATATATATATTAACGCGAGCCTGGCACATCAGTCGCCTCCTCTTCCTCTCCTATATCTTTATCTGTCTCCCCCTCTCCTCCCTCCTCCCTCCTCCTCACCCCCCGAGGGATTCACAGTCCTATTAGAACAAATGACGAGGGGCCCGGGCGCTTTTGTAAGAAAAAAAAAAAAAAAAAAAAAAAAAGGCGCAGGCAGACGGGCGCGCGCCTGTCCTATTATGTGCGACACATGATCAATAGGGCGATAACGCAGCAACATCAATATAAGCGACAGAACAATGAGGGATATCATCGAACATCTATCTTAATATAGCCGACTACAAGGGCCGTCTGACAACCGCGGCAGCTCATGAAAATTCCGCCCCACGAATCTGCCGCCATCTCCTCCTCCTCCTCCTCCTCCTCCTCGTGCGCTCAATACACCATGCGCACTCACGCACGAGTTCGCCCAAAACACGCGCGCACACACACACACACACACACACACACACACGCGCGATGCAGCTGGCGCGGCTATTATTTCCCCATTTCAATTTGACACCCCTGCCTTTCATGCTAATTCTATTATTGTAGGAAGTTTATGTGATTCCATATCACTAGAAATCGGTAATGTCTAATAACCCTTTGGGCTGAAAGGAGGAGGAAAAAAAAAAAAAAAAAAAAAAAAAACTGCCTGGAGACCCGCGGCAGCCAGTGGGAAAATAATTACTTTCATATCAAAACTCAGCAGGAGGCGCAGGGTCCTATAGCCCGCGGCCACTAACCTCATTCCAGCTCGGCCTTTCAAATGAATAAATTTGTTAAAGCAATAAATACAAACAGCCAGACGGACTTGAGCCCGAGCTCCGGCTCACTACACAGAGAAAAAAGGAGGATTTATCTGCTGGAACACGACAAAAACTCCAGCCGCCATGATCCAAGCCTCCGCCACACAGCAGCAGCAGCAGCAGCAGCCTCCCCTCCTGCACCTCCTCCACCCCTCAGAGACAGTGATTCAATTTAAACAATAACTTTATTTATCAAAATGTTTACATATAAATATCATTTTCTCGTCTTTCTTTACAATATCTGAGGATTTTTGTTGTGTGTAAGATGTTTTATTGTCACCTAGTTTTTTTTTTTTTTTGTTACAAGTTGGTCACCAGAAAAGAGAGAAAGAACCTGCTTCTAAAGGTGTCGAGGCCTAAAGCCTGAATATGAGGACAGCCGCGGCTTTTTGTCGGGGCCATCTGGATTGATCACACATTATGATTAAAAAATAGATGAGAATTAAGTCTCCTGATTCCTGATATGTTTTAGAGTGTCTCAGCAGAGCTTTGGGAATGTTTGAATAGTCTGAGCGGTTGTTCCTGGTCCTTTGTTTATGTTTGCTCCTTGCAAGTGTTAGTCCATATCGACATCCTCTCCATCTGTTCCGGGTGTTTCTTGACAGTCTGTGTTTGCCTCGAGACGCTCGGAGAGGTCTGGAGACGCTCTCTCCTCTCTCGCACCCTTCTCTTTTACACACAGCTCGGAAACTTGGCAGCCGTCGGTCGCTGCCTCCGTCCGAACTTTCAAACTCCTCTCCTCGCTACTGTCACTGGACTGTGCGGAGCTCAGCCGGGCCAGAGCCGCCTGAGCCGCACTGCTGGGTGGAGGAGAAACAGGAAATCTTCCATTACTGCAGTCACCACCACACTCCTCCGCGTCTGCTCCATCCACTCTATTGCTAATGTGATTGTGGTGATGCTGCGTGTCATGCTCCGTAGGATCCGAGTTTAGAGGCTTAGTGACAAAGCTGGAGAGGTCGGAGGGAGCGGGGCTCCCTTCACTTGGCACACACCTCTGTCCCAGGCTGAGCCTGTTAATGCTGCTGTCCTGACACGGTGAGGCCTTCAGGGCTGTTTGGGGCACTAGAAAGCCCAAGGGCTGATGGGTAATGGGGTAAAGCAAGAAGTGACCTTTGCCCACCAGAGTCCTCTGACTGGGCAACGAGGGGAAGTCCAGCTGAGATTTGCGTCGAGGCGTGGCGTCAGAGAGGAGGCTCTCCACGCTGAAGGGGTTGCGTTTCTGCAGGGCCGAGGACCTCGGGCCTCCAGGGCTGGAGCTGTGCGTGCTGCCTGGAGAAACCTGCTCCGGTTCTCCTGCGGTTCTTTGGTTTTGGTGGTTTTGTAGTTGGCTGAAGTCGTGTCGTGTTTGGTCACAGCTGGAATCGGTTTGGTGTCCTCCTGCTCCCTTTGTTGCTGGCAGTTCGATGTGAATAGTCCCGTTAACGCTGGATGGCTGCTGCTCGCTGTCAGTGAACTGGGAGACCCCGCTGTCGCTCTCTGAACCTCCAGGTGTGTGGAAATTGTCACCTGCGAGCAGTTTGTTCTGCGACTTCAGCAGCTTCCTCTCATGTTTCCGCTTCTTCTTCTCGGCGCGCTCTTGCTCCCTGCGGGCGATCTCCTCGGGGTCCATGGGCTCGCCGCTGCACGTGGTCGGGTGGGAGTTGTGAGCAGGCCGGCCCGGCCCTTTCTTTGTGTTCTCCTTTTTTCTCCATTTTGCTCGTCGGTTTTGGAACCACACCTGCGCACAGACACACACATGAAATACACACAAACACAGGTGGGAGAGTGACACATGAGATTAGTTTCTTTTCCATGTCAACACCTGTGAAACACCATCGCTGAGGTCATGTATTCAATCACAGTGTTCAGATATAATGTCACAATTTGTTTTCAGGTTTGAGGAGTTCGGGCTGAATTGAGTTGATTAATGGACCAGTTGATTATTCTGGTACGCCAGATAAGAAATCGTCAGCAATTTTGATGATCAATGAATCATTTGTGGAGGCAAAATGCCAGATTAGCTCGCTTTTTGTGTCACTGTGCATCAGATATCTTTGTGTTTTTCGACTGAATAAGCTAATTCAAGAGGTCATCTCGGCTCTGGAGGATTGTGACGGGCATTTTTCACTATTTTCTGACATTTTACGGACAAAACAATCATGAAAACGATGGATCATTTAATCGGCACTGAACAGAACTGTCACAAATGGGACAACAGTAACGTTTTTATAAAACAGGGCCTACATTTATTTCAGGCTGGACCTACGAGACATCTCCTGTTGTTATAATCCAACACAATATTCTTTGCTCTACGGTTTCATGTATATAATATTCATGATCTGATTAAAATCTGTGGTCACTTTTAAGGACGTCTTTGTGTATTTTGGGTCTAGTCTTTGGCTTGAGATGTTCCTAATTAGACGAAACGTCTATGACAGTGCGTTGAGACAACCTCAGACAACAGACCTCACACCTGCCACCATAATAAATCAGTGTCACACTGGTTATCAGATGGTAAGGACAAAAAACATATTGCCTGCAAATCCAAACAGATTCCAACAAAGCCCTGAAACAAGAGGAACCTTTGTCCTGCCTGCCTCTGAGTCAGTCTGTGTTACTGCCGCTGTAAACACCTGGAGTACATCAGGTTAATGGGTCACGGAGGTGGACCAGCAGATGCACACATGTGCTGCTGTTAATTACCAATGAATCCGCCGATTGCATTTAATTGTGCCGTCGCTGTGTGCTGCTCCACACCCGGCCCTCATGCGCTCATATGGGGCTTAACGCTTCCCCGGCTCTCCTCCCTCCGCACCGAGCCAACAGAGGCAGCCTCCCCCGCCTGAGACGCTCCCCGGCCGGCCTCTGGGCGCGCTCAGAGCCGCGTGTTCGGCGCTGATAACGGCGGGATCGGGCGGAACATTGCATAATAAGGAACCGGGACACCAACATCACCGCGCGACAATGGCGCTTCTTATGAATTGTTAATGTTGGTTATATCTTTTCCCCCCGCAAAAACCTGGTGATAAAGGAGCGCTAAGCAGCTTGAGGGAACAATAATCTGAGGTTTAGGAGCGAAATCCCCCCAAACAACATCCAGCGACGGCGAGCTGCGCTTCTGTGGACCCGAGCACGCTGAGAATTATATGTGGCTCACTTCAAGATACACGAATACACGTTCAACCACACAGAGCCTCATCAATACATACACAGGCTTTACACACTGAGCACAGAATACTGCTAAACCTGTGTGTCTATTATTATTATTACTATTACTATTATTATTATTATTACTATTGTTGCTATTATTATTATCATTATTATTATTATTATTAGGAATTAAATGTGAATAATTATCGAATATTATTTAAAAAAAACTTTATTTATTGTATGCTGTATATTTTCTGAGCTGTTCCTTTAAAATAATTGTTAAAAATATATAATCCTAAGGTCTTGTATTTTGTTAAAATATTAATTAATTATTATTCTCTTTCTTGGTATCTCTTATTATTATTATTATTATTATTATTATTATTATTATTAGTTTATTATCTGTTAAATTATTTAAACATTGTTGTGTATATAAACATATATATTTAAAAAATCATCATTCAATAAACATCGTAGCTAATTTCTACAATATCCTGATAAAATAATAATAATAATAACAATAATAATAATAGTAACAATAATATAAATAATAACCTGAGATAAAATAAATAATAGAATAATAACGGCTTCATTTTAAACTATGATAAACCTAAAATAGACAATAGATGAAGAACATGTGAGTATAATTGTGAATCAATTGTCGAATAATTGGATAAAAGCTTAATAAAAACACTGAATGTGAAGGAAGAGTTTCCATTTTCACGCCTTGGTTTGCTCAGTAAATAGCCTTGTTTTTATTAACCCATAAATCAATAGTCTGCCTCCATGCATAATTCAAAAGAGAACCTTTATTGATGCTTTGATAATTGACAAATAGCTGTCTCGGTGTGGGGCAGGCCTGCACGAGCGTCACTAAACAAACGCCCCTCGTGTATTTTCTTTACGATAGTTTTGTGGATTTGTGACATAAAATCGAGATTAAAAAATATATATATATATTTTTTTAAATCAGAACAGAAACTCAAATCTGCTTCTCCTCCAGCAGCGGAATAAAATGAATGAGTGCCTCACAAAACGATGTGACTCGTGTCTTTACCTGAACCCTGGACTCCACGAGGTCGAGCCTGAGCGCGAGCGCCTCCCGCATGAACACATCTGGATAGTGACTCTCGTTGAAAGCCTTCTCGAGCTCCTCCAGCTGCCAGCCGGTGAAGTTGGTCCTCGTTCGTCTCCGTTTACAACCGGGACTGTCTTTATCCGGGTCCCCAGAATCTGCATGGGTCGACGTGTGTGTGTATGTGTGTATGTGTGTTTATGAGTGTGTGTGTGATTGTGTGTGTGTGCGTGTGTGAGAGAGAAGAGAGACTGTCATGGCAGAATTTGGCTTATAAAGCTCAGCTCAGTGTAA
Source organism: Sparus aurata (assembly GCF_900880675.1). Classification (NCBI taxonomy): domain Eukaryota; kingdom Metazoa; phylum Chordata; class Actinopteri; order Spariformes; family Sparidae; genus Sparus; species Sparus aurata. The sequence continues at coordinate 9,139,331 of NC_044187.1, read as the reverse complement.
TCACACCTTTCTTTTAAATTTGTATTATTTTTTTTGCTGGTGAACTCCAAAACATTTAGGCCTAAAATAAACTTTTATGTCTTACCTAATATTTAATATTTTAAAGGAAGTTAAAATATTTGCTTGATGCAGTTTTGTTATTTGCTGCCTACCAACAATCAGCAGCTAATAAACATGATATTGAAATAATAGATAATTTTCCCCTTTATTTTAACATACAGGGAGTTTTTGCAGTCACATTTTAAATAAATCAGCCTGCACATAAACTTTTCCTGCATTTCTTATTAAATTCACTGAGCTCTCAAACTTTTAAACAACGATGTTTTCTCTTTAAACTGGCTTTCTCGTTCCATGTCTCTCCTTAAAGCCTAAACAGAGTTTAATTTAGCCTCAAAGTCCTCTAAATAATTTTATTTTTTTCGGCATAAAACAATCCCCTTCCATTCACTACAGTTTCTATAACAAAGCCTTGTTTCCACACAGGTGTGTTAATGAGCCAGCAGCGGTAAAGAGCCGGGCCTACCTGAGAGTTTGAACTGCTGGCTGTCGGGCGACAGCAGCGGGTTGGAGCTGACCACCGAGGCCGAGCAGGAGCCGTTAAGTAATCCGTCTATAGAGAAGGGGACGGCGGCCGAGGACTGCAGCTGGTGCCCGCTGGCGAGCTCGTAGACGTGCTGGTGATGGTGGTGGTGGTGGTGATGGGGACCGAGCGGGTACGGGAAGCCCACCAGCCCGCCCAAGGAGCCTCCGAACTGGGCGTGAGGATGCTCGAGTACCCGACTGTCCATGCTCGCCCGGGCTGCGGCGGGGCCGAAGTGAAGATGCAGAGGGAGGCAGTGTGGCTGAACATGCAGTCACAGAAACAAAGTCAGGGAGAGGAGGAAGAGAAGGAGGAAGAGGAGGAGGAGGAGGAGGAGGAGGAGGTGACGGCGGAAGGGGGAGAGAAGGGAACCCAGGCAGACGGTCGTCTCCCGCGGCCACGGTACGGTGTGTGTGCGGCGGCGGAGAGAGGAGAGCGGGGCTGCGCGAGGTATTCACGTTTACGGTCCAGCCGAGATGTCAACCCTGCTCCTTCCGTCCGCGAGCCAGCTCATTAGGACTCCTCCATCTGCTCGCGGGACCAATAAGAAACGTTAATCGCCCCGTGACGTCAGAGGCGCGGTTAATGGAGTAACGGAAGGCAGAGAGAGAGAGAGAGAGAGAGAAGAGAGAGAGAGAGAGAAAGAGAGATTCTATCCGGATCGATCGCTAATTACACCTCGCGCGCTCCTTTAATTCAGCCCTGTCAAAACAACGAGGACGAGGCTCGAGCGGCGCGTGCAAACAGCCGCGTGACTCCATTAAAATCTCACAAATAAAACCCGCGTGCTTTATTTTGTCTTTCTTGTGAGGAAACACGTTTTCCTCCAACTTTCTCTCCTTTCTCTCTCTCTCTCTCTCTCTCCGTCTCTCCCCCGTGCGTGCGTGGTGCGTGCGTGCGCGCTCCCGCACCGCGTGTGTAAGTGTTTTACAGGGGCATTCAGGGCCAGATTGATCCAATAACAGCGCCTTTATCATCCCCCCCTCCTTTTCCTGAGCTGTCACATCGCATTTTAAACTACAAGCCTCTCTCCATCTCCCAGGCACCCCCACCACACACACACACACATACACACGCACATCATATCCAAACTCCGCACCATTATCTCGATTTTTCACCTGAGCAGCTTACACCCGTGTTTAGTTGTAAATGACGGCCGGAGTTAGTTGTACATGATGTTTTGTTTTTTTCCCCCCAAGAAGTCAATATACAGCCGCCATTAAAGTGCGCGTGTATCGATACAGGACAACATCAGAGGGCTCCAGTGTATAAAGATTTTCACTTTTTGGTCCGTTATCATGAGCAGGAATCCTTCGAGACCGTTTCCTCAAATGTCGTTATGTAGAAAAATAAAATGTATGCATAAAAAATAAAACTACAAGGGTTGGAGTTGTTTGTATTGATAATGAAGCACCCTTTACTTTTTAAAACAAACAAAATAAAAATGACAGCTAGCACAGGATATCAATTATGAGACCGTTTATTAAAACAGTCTCAGTTTTGGAGCTTTTCCTCCACATCACGTGACACCTGGTCCAAACTCCACCTGCTTATGAAGATCACGTGATTATAATCCAGCTGTACAACAGATATATGGAGCTTCAGGTGGGATTGTTTTAATCTAAACACATTTTAAGTCTCAGTCACTAAAACTCCAACCACAAAAATGTGCTTCTACCAACAGATGGAAGCAGAGAGCAGCAGTGCAAATTAACTAAAAATATTCTTTAAATGTATTAATGCTGATGAATAAATATTTTACTATTACAACAATAATGATTTTAAGTTATTCTACGTACGCTGAGTGAATTTTTTCATTGATTCAGAGAGAGTGTTCAGAGAAATTAACAGCTTGATCCTCAGAATAAAATGTCAGAATTAACGTTTTGGATATATCTATACGTACGTGTTCATCAGCAGGCCTACTGGACATTTTTATGGAGGCTTCGGGACAATTTTCCAGACGTGTTTGCTGCAACAAAAAAAATCTAATATTCTTAACAGGAAGTCTCGACTCACCAGTCGTGTTTGTGGCGACAAAAAAAGCAGCTATTTCAAGATTGTTCAGAGAAATTAACAGCTCAATCCCCAGAATAAAATGTCAAAATTAACATTTCAGATCAGTCTATATGTAAAAACAGCTATTTCAAGCCAGACCATGATGTTTTCCTAAACCCAACCACCTGGTTTTTGAGCCTAAACGTAACCAGAGCATGAACACAGAGAGAATAACATTTTTTTTTTATGAAACGCAAAGTTTTTACTTATCCATGGTTTTCCCTGTAACGTACGTTGCTAATATTTATTCTGGCAATTGGGTTGAAATAAGAAACAGTTTAATATCCCAACCACACTGTATTTATGCATATATATTTACAGTTTTTTATCAAGTTTTTTTTTATAAATTACATAAAATTCCTTAAAATGGCAGATATTCCTTCTCCCTCATTGAAAATTCCAGAATATTTGAAAATGCAAATATTTGATAACTTCACAAGTTTAACTTCTGAACACATCATGTTTCTTAATCACAGTCTAATAAGCCTAATAAATGTCTGTGTGCTCTGGAAGCCTTAAATCTCCACGTTACACTTCCGATGGACCTCATGGGACCTTATTTTTACAGCCGTCAGTCGATACCTTTTGAATTGTGCCATGAATCACACATATGATGTTTGTGAATTAAAGAGATAATTTTTCAAGTCCATAACATCGCTATTTGTTGTAAAGAGTAAACTACATCGTCTCAATCAACATACGTCACCAACACCAACATGGCCGCCACCTCGGCACAGAAAATGTTTCATAAAAGTTGAAAGTCACAATAAATCTGCTCATATTGAAAACTGCGGTTACAGGAGCAGCTCCACCATGTTTAAGTTACGGGTTTTGGTGACCGTTCAACAAGACAACGTCACTAAAGAGACGGTTGCTTGTGTAGTCTATATAATTACGCCTTGTGTTTTGTTATTTTTCTGACAAACTGTGATTTTCTTGACGTGTAAAATTATCTTTTGAACTGACAAATGTCATAATGTCATGTGTGTGATTCTTGTACCAATTTAAGCGGGATCAAAAAAAAATGTTCTTTCCAAAATAAGGTCCCATGGTGTTCCACCGTAAAAAGGGCGTGTCTTTGTTTTTCTACTGGACATCTTTGTGATGTCACAAATCTTGCTCGTAGTCCCGCCTCTTAAAATTCAGATTTTTAATGAGCACAGAGAACTCTGACACGCTGAGCAGATTAATGTGTAAACAGCTTTCAGTATCAAACTCTGCAAATACATCATTTTACACAGTGAAGCTCAAACATTTAGCTGCAGGAACGAGAGGAAAACATATTCTTGAGTGCAGCTCGACTTTAAGTCATCGTTGTAGAGAGCAACAAAGTGAAAAAAGAAAACCAGAGGAACAACTCCTGCATGTACAACACTGACATCTATACAGCAGAAATCATTCAGATGCGACTTGTTTTACATTTTCTCTATTCCTGCCATGATTGATAAGTATATTAATCTGCTGCTTTTTATATTCACGTGTAAATACGCACTATAATTACTTGTTTATTCACACACCACCCTGGAATAACTGATTGATTATGTACATACAATTATAACTTATAGCCTCAGTGGAAGCTTCGCAATTAGAATAGGTTACGTTTACGTCGCGCAGGTTTGCAAACATGAAAACCTCCATTTTCAAACTGATTGATCTAGTCAAGAGCTGTTGTGACTGAGTGAGGATGAGCTTTAGAAGGAGGCCGACAGTGTTAAACAGCGTATTATGACAAACATGGGCTTCATACAATAAACACAGTACGCTGAGTGGATGTTCAGGTCAGATATGACAGTGGAAGCAGCTTCCTCTCAGACGTTGCTGTCGATGGAGCTCTCCTGGATGCGGTTAGCCGAGCCGTCTCTCAGCTCGCTCCACCTTTATTAGAGCCACTTGAGGTTAATAACGTCTGAATTCAGGTTTGAGTTCCTCTAAGTGTTTCTTGCCTCTTCTCCGAATGATGATCTGCTTTGAATAAGATCAACCACATAATGGACACAAAGCCTTAAAAGGCATGACGGCTCAGCGGCGAATGAATAGCAACAATAAAAGAAACAAAACACATAAGCGAAATGGAGTTAATGGGTCCTTGTGGGTTTAAGTCCAGAAATATAACAGCAGGGTCGTTATTGAGCATTTAAATTTATTTAGAACTTTTCTTTGGACGTCTTTTTTTTGTATTCGCCAAAAAATAGACACTGAAATATAAGATTTCCTCCAGAATGATCTCTGAGAAAGAGCAGAAAATCGTATCTGAGAGCGAACGCGTCCAGTCTTCAAGAACCCTCGTTAATAATTTGGGCAGACGGGTCAAAGAAATTCGATTTGAAAGAGATGAAATGGTCTTCGCAGGATGGGAAAACCCACCGATACTATAATCACCTGAGACATTGTGTGGCTGCTTCTCAAAGGGTTTGTGAGAACAGATTCAGTTGTAGCAAATTAACACTCCTCTTCAAATCAGAGTGTACGCTCTCATTCATTAAAGATGGACTTCACAGAACATTTCCTATAATTTCAACATTATACAGTTTCAGAAAAACCCATAAATCATTAGTATTCATTGTGACTTTATTTAAAGGGGTATTTACCTTTTTAAAAACTGAAGTTGAAAAAATGCTCCTCCCTCTTGCTCGAGCCTGTGGATCACCAAGTGTGCGCGGTAGTTTAAATTAAATCAAATCAACCAATTGAATAGTTTGGGTCCGCAAAACCTGAGTGTGAGTTCTGGGAGATGTGCGTGTTACTCATGTGTTGAGGGTCCAGATCCACGTTAGCTGCTCAAGGTTCAAGTGTCATTCATTCATCATTCCACTGAACAGGATTGTGCAGTGAAATGACGGATAAACGTTAAGCATTTCAATACAAAAATGAAGTGGTTCCGAACCCAGAAAGTGTCGGCAGCTGGAACCGAAAGCAGCAGATTTGCAGGTTTCCCTTGACTCGAAGAGGGAACTGTGATGGTTGTGTCAGTGGTTGGAGAAGACGAGGTGAAAGGTCAAGAGACAACATGATTGTTTTTTGGTTTACAGCAAATATCTCAGAACAAAATCATGCAGGTGATCAAGGCGATCTCTCATCCTGCTACTTTTTACTTCTGTTCCGTCTATAAATCGAGCATCCTTGACTACGATGTTTCCGGACATGACGGATGGAAACATGGGCTGGTTAACAGAATCCTGAACGGAGCCGGTTGAAGAACCGGAGCTGACTTGTGGAAAAGGGATTTATGAGGAAATCCTGTTGAACGTTTCATGTTAACTTGGCCGGAACCACCATGCTAACATGCTAATATTTAACAGGTATATTGGCAGGTGTAATATTGACCAAGTTTACTCTCTCAGTGGCTAAAACAAGCACTTTTAGGGAACGTAAATCTGATGGTCGAGTTGCCCCAATAGGATTACATTGGCTGTGTTGTTGCTGCCAGCTGAGTTGATCAACTGGACCGACTCCAAAAGGTTTGGTAAGTATGAATCATTTACACACCAGAACTTGTTAATATAGCACCAAGGTTTGAAATCACTGGGTCAAGTTATTTTAGTTTGTTCTGTTCAGGGATGAATTTCTTAAAATCCCTCCAGTAGTTGTCAAGAAATAACAACAAATGTCAACCATGTGGTGTTGTAAAAGGAAAAGCAGAGGATCAACAAAATGAATGTATCATCTGGAGACCATGAATGTTATATAAGACATATGTTGATGTATTTCATATTGTGCCAAATCGCTGGACCGACTGGACCCGCTGAAAATTCAAGTGAATAAACAATAGTACCATAAAGTGAAATTTAAACAATGGACACAAGCTTTTGTCAAGGAAACATAAAAACAACATTTTAGCAAAACTGGTGACAGCATGTAGAAATGTACGTAGCGTCTGTCTGGTGGAGATTAAAAAAGAGAGAGAGAGAGAGACAGAAGATAACTGCAATTAAAATTTTCGAGTTATCCTATCGAGTTAAGGGTCTCGTCTAATGCAGGGGAAACGGTGCTCGAATTGAAGTGCGCGGTGGAAAAAAACCAAAGGTTTTGAAAATTCACAATCACGGCACAGGCCAGGAGCAACTGGGCTGTCCGGGTGGACATCTTTGGGGAGGCGATGGAGGGAGAGAGGGAGAGAGAGAGAGAGAGAGAGAGATTATACATATAAATTGTAAACGGTGTCGCAGGGGCCAAATCTTGCCCGAGGCGGTGACTGCTTCATTTTGTGTTAAATTTCTTGACAGAAAGCCACCCGCGTGCTGGTGAATACTGAATGGTAATCAGAGCTGGTTGAATAAGTGCCTCCCCCCTCCCTCCCCCCCCCCCCCCCTCCCTCTTCCATTACTGTGAATTAATTCGACTTTATTTATCCAATTTCTGGAGCTGACAGAATGTTAATTTGAGTTGAGATTTCTCTCTGCTGTTCTGCCTGTGACCCGTAGCCCTGGGATTGGCGTGTTGTAATAACCTGAATCTTTCACCAGAAGCTCCGATAATTGTTACCTTATTAGCATGTAAATTGTTTAATTAATATTATTATGAAGAACCATATAATCCCTCGGTTACTTGACCCCGAGTCCACACACGAGCAGGCTTTTCTGCATTTCAATGTCTAGTTTTTTAAATGGACTCTTTAATGTCGGCTGGTCGTCGGGCTGTTATAAAAACCCCCGTCTCCCTCCGATCTTAGTGCAACTTTGAACGGCTTGAGAGGCGCTTTTGATGTCACCCCGTCTCTATCTCCCTCCTCTGCTCCCTCTATCCCCTCTTTTTTATTTCTCTGCTGCTCTTTCTGATGTGTATTTATTATCCTGCTGCCATTTTTGAACATCAAAAACCCAACGCCTTCATGTCATTTGCTTATAAAAGCTCCTTTTTCTAACAAAAAAAAATGAAAAATGCCCCCCCTCCCTCCACTTTCCCAGTGGCTGTGCGAGCCAAACACATGCAGTGCTCGATGAAAAGCAGCCCTTGACATGAGGTCCTAAGAGACCGCAGCATTTAAATTCGCTTTTCTTCCTTCCTCCTCCTTTTTTTTTCTCTTTTTTTTTTTTTTTTTTTTGCTGGGCACGAGTGACATTGTCAGATGCTAGCTTTAATTAATTTGATAATAAGATGGGCGACTCACATGCAGGCCAGGGTTTGGCTCGCCTCGCCTGCAGCCTTTCTCCCCTCTCTCATCTTTCTGTGCAGGCAACACAATCAATCCCACACAAAACAAGACAAAACACCGCTTCTTACAGAGGTGATCGCTCCTGAGGTGTTTTTAGCCTATAGTGACTCTCACTTATATTTTTTTAATTTAGTAAAAATACAGTCAGAAGCACTGAGGAGTTACAGGGAATCCCTAACTGAAGACCAGTCTGACTGTCTCATCGTCTGAATGAAATCAGATATTTTCCTGATCCATAATTGGACGGATGAGTCTGTCACGCAGCTGAAACCTCCTCAGTACCCTCTTATTGTGTCTCATTGCATAAATCTAAAGAGTCGTAATAAAATAATGGTTATATTCCTGACTAACATACTGGAGGTCTTGCAGGGGTTAAATACACAATTACAAGATGAAAACAACCTGAAGGGGGCGCTCCGGTGCATTTGAACGTGCTGACCTTGCTGCAGCCTATCACAACACGTGAGTTAAGCAGCTGTGAGGTTGAATCGTTTTACACATTTGACCACCAGGTCTTTATCCAAGGCATGCAGTGATCTGTGACCACATGTTTAAGAACAACGAGCTTGTTTGGTTGCATATATCTCAGTAACGTGTGCATCTTTGACTTGCCAGCACAAGAAAAGACAGATCAATTAAACCCAGTATCCACAGTAAATCCCCTCACTTCCTCGATCAGTTTTAAATTTAAAATAGTTCGGTAACACTTTCTATGAAGCCCACTCTTATAATGCATTATGATGCGATCATGATACGGTTATAATGAGGTTATAATGATTTATAATTGGATGATTTAAGTAAAGTGAGGACATTCTGGTGGCATCCAATGACCGCTTATAATGGTTTATAACCACTATTTAAGCATTATGCACTCTCATACGCCTATTATTTGACATCACACTTACAATGAATTATAATCAAGTTATAAAGTATAATAATAGTGATTATAATGCGTTCATGAGAGATTAGTTATACTACTTTATGATACATTATGATGGTCGAACCCTTATAAAACATTATAAAAAAAACATTATAATCTGTTTATAATTGTTATTACAACACATCATGGACATGTATAAGTAATTATAACACCAATTATAAATCATTATAACCTCATTATAACCGTATTATGATCGCATCATAATGCGTTATAAGAGTGGGCTTCATAGAAAGTGTTCTTATTTAGGTTTTGTACCTTGACTTCACTCACTGTGATGCTGAAGTGCTGATTTTATTATAAATTGTCCCTTGAAGTTGAGAGCTCACCCTTCAGAAGTGTATGATTTTGGCCCCGAACCTCCCTCAATTTGTCAGATGTCTTTTGAAACTTTAATCTTGTCTCTCTGCAGGTATCACCTGAACACTGAGGAGAAGTTAAAATGTTGAACCAGACTAAGAAGGTAACCTGCGCTCAGGATACGTAATGATGATTATCAGCCAGCTGCCATTGTATCAGCACAAACTAGGCTGCAGTGTGAGCTACATGCTTCGTTCTTCTAATATCTTATTAATAGCCACTGTACATGTAGAGCATTGAGATTAGGAACTGCCTGGATGCCTAGTTAGAAATCTGAAACTCTGAAAAAACTGAGGTCGGCGACAGAAAGTCAGAAATTTCATAGACGTTTGGTAAAAGTTTCTTTGTGGGCCACTAAATCTTTATGTTTGTCGGTCTGTTGGCCACCACATTCGTATGGGACTAAAATATCTCAACAACTGTTGGATGCGTTGCCACAGGCTTTTCTACAGACATTCATGGTCCCCAGATGATGTATCCTAATGACTTTGGTGACCCTCTGACCTTTCCTGGACTGGTATGAAATCGTCATGTTCCCCAGGAACTAGGATATCTTGTCAAATCGTCCCCTTCAATGTCCTACACAGAACCTTTAACTGGTTATGAAACAGACTCAATTTAATATTGATGCTTCTATAAGTAAATAACACCATTAGCAAGAATACTGGCTATTTCTTTATTGTTAGTATACTTATTCTAAATGCTGCCATCGGGTCTAAATTCCAATTTATCCAGGCTGAATAGATAATAAAATTAGAAATACGTACTGATGAGGAAGTCTGGTGGCACGGCACTAAAATGCTATTAATATTACAGTCAGGATGCATCCTGTAAAAAGCTGTACTGTACTCTAAAAATGTGTTACCTCTGTCTTATTTTACTTGCTTCCAAGAGGAAATGCACTGTGATTGTCAGATGAAGATCTTTACGTTTGTGTTCATACTGCTTCAGTCCACAGGGGGCGCCAGAATCAACATCAAATGAAAGCTCCTTGTAGCAGCTTTAACTTGTCGTCTCTCACATCAGCATCAGGCCAAAACTAAAACATGTCCAGGGAACTTTTACAATAATCTCATTCCCATCAGTCTCAGCTGCACTTTGCACTTTGAGCACATTAGCTGGGAATCGTGTTGCATGGCTGTAGACTCTCCCTCCTGTTAGATTATTCATTGTGCCAGCTGACACTCATTTACCTGTTATGGCGCTGCATCAAGTTTGGCCACAGATTGATGCAGGTAAATCATTGAGGAGCATCATGGAGGAGCTGCAGCAGTTTCACATTGTCGCCTCAAACCACCAGAAGTTTGGGTGCAGAGGGAGGAATGAGTTTTAATCTTTTACTACCTCTCCCCTGTTTTTTTTTTCTTCCTGCCAGTCCAGAAACATTCCAGTCCCAACCCCACCTCCCTCATATTTATAGACCACCACCACCAACCATTTATATCCCCTATACGTCCAAAGAATCAAAGCTTGTGACCACACATTAGCAAATAAGCGCCCCAAAAATAGAACAGAGCTCAGGCCATTCATCCAACTTTTCTAACCAGGGTTAATTTGAGACGAGGTTTGGGAGTATATATACGGTTTAATGTATTTGAATTAAATTATTTTTAAACGCGCATTTCATGTGTGTTCTTTAGCGAAACTGCCCGTACAAGTCCAGAAACAAGGTGGCCTATACTTCACCTGATGAGGATACATGTTTTTCACAATCAAGCATTTAAGCTCCCTGCAGTCACGTTTACATTACCAAAAAGGATATTCGCTCCAAGAAAACTCTCCTTTTATAAACTCTGACCATGGAGGTTAGTCCACAGAAGAATAAGAACCCTCTTTTGAGCACACAAAACCCTTCACGTGCCTCTTGAGAGGAGGAATCAAGTCATATTTATTTTTTAATTAGCAAACTAAGGTGAATCAGTGGAGAGTTAATTACTCAATTACTGGTACAAGTTAATTTTTAACCATCTGAAATGAAGTCAGTCATTATTTAGGTGATTGGCTGATAATTAAGAGTCTAATCTAAATTAATTGTTGGGAGCTTTTTTTTTTTTTGGGATCCTGCAGTGCTGCTTTGTGCAGCTTTAAAACCAGGAAAGGATGCGATTCCAATTAAAAGTAAAGGGATTTAATGTATTGATGTTTTGTTTTTTTTTTCTTTCTTTTTACCCCACAAATCCTGACACATAATGGGAGCTTTGATAATTTAGAAAAAAAAAAGGAAAGAACCCATTTCCAGGCGAGTGCGTCTCAGCTCCTTCTCTCCACGCAATTAGAAACTTTTTCCCTCCATCTAATTATGAGCGTAATCGCGCCTCTGACAGAACAGTGGGAGGAAAAAGAAAGAAAAAAAAGCAAATTGTGATTGATTTAAAGTTCTTTAATTCACCTCTTGTATGATAGATTAAAGTCCTTCAACGTCTCCCCGTGTTTATTTAAAGTGAGTGTAGCAAAAACTTCCTCTGGAGCAATAATTCCATTTCAATTAAAAGTGACTTATCACCTTTTTTTTTTCCTAAAACGTGCCTGATATGCCAAAAAATCTTCAATGCTTGAAAGAGTCCAAAATGCCATTTTAATTGTTATCAGCCACTCGGATCTCCCCCCCCTCCCTCTCTCTCTCTCCCTCCTTCCTCCCCCTCTTCTTTCTTTTTCCTTGGCTGTCTTGGCACAAGCCGCACAGAAATAGACCTAATTAACCCCCCTTCCCCACAGGGAAATCCGCTATGCAAATTAACATTTTCAAAATATAGTAATGATATCATTTGAGAAATGGTGGCGCCAATTTTTCACGCACCGGCTCGAGGTATTTGCATATACATTTTAGCGGGGCCAATCAATACTCCTCTCCTCATCTTTTAATCATCTGCGGAGGAGGAGGGGTGTTAAAACAAAATGCTCAGATCTGATGGGCACGGAGGAAGAATGGATCGGCCCACTCGGCCACTGGCTGGCTACTGGAGCCCAACAAAACCATCTGCCGGGTGGAGGGGTGGAGGGGAAGGAGGAGAGAGTCGCCTCCTCCCTCCCCCACAAAGAGCTCAGCTTAAAGCCGCTCTGTAAACGAGGAAAGATGTTTTAATTAGGAAGCAAGTTCACGCGCATCTCATTTAAATCACTCTAATGAATAGCTTAGTCAGAGTGGGCCCGTGTGCGCTGACATGAGAGGCCCGGCGCCGCCTGAAAACAAAGGTGTTTACTTTGGTGCATGTTTTGTTTTCTCAACTCAGCAGGGTCCTCGTATCCGCTAACCCTCGCGATTTCAATTTACAGCATTTCAGGTTACAGTCAAATATGTTTAATCAAATGTAAATACAGTGTCCATTTAAACATCTGGATTATACAGTGTGAGTCAGGGCACTTTATTAATGTAGCCCAAAAAAATCACAGATCAGAAATCAGCTCAGGAGGATTTATAATGTGGACAGAGTACAACGCCGTCTGTCTTTATACCCTGGACAGGAGTAATATGGCCTCCGACCACTAGGGGGACAAGAGAGTAGCGAAAAGAGCGTCATCTGCATACACATCAGATAAAGTTCAAATGACATTTAGATATTTAAAAAAGCCACATTTTACATATCTTAAAGGCTCACTGTGTAGAAATTCAAACTAATTTTTTGAAAAAAAAACAAACAAAACCCAAACAATATATTTATTGGGTTTTTGTTCTTTGAATATACGGAACAGACATCCCATCACCAATCACACAAGATTTTCAGTCAGAAATGAATTAATAAAATGATAAACCTATATGCGTATATGCCAATACACATACGTATATACATACACACATATACTGTTCATAAGGGAAACATTTGCTTGAATAAAATAAACAATCGATTAATAAAAAAACAAAACAACAACAACAAATGATTAGATTATCTCTTACAACCAAGTTATTATTAACAGCTGAGTTACCTGAGCTGGAGCACGACTTCACCTGTAAAACCAGACGGAGAACAAAAGCACAATTATCTAATCACAGGCATCTTTTATCGACAAGTCGTTCATAAAATGTAAGAAAAGCTCCTCAATCCACTGACGAGTGTTCGGTCCTGTAGTATCGTTCCATTTTAATACACTTACATTGTACCATTTCTTTGTGCTTGCTGGGAAATCTTCAGGGTATATATGTATTTGTAATATTTACAATACTAATGAGGTAATTATACAAACTTAGAAACATTTATTTTTTCCATAACTGAATAAACGAGCTGTTCTCAGAGGAAAATAAGGTCCAAAACACTGTTTGAAGCTAGAAAGGTGGCAGGGTCCGCCACATATAAACAAAGAAGAACAGTCTGAAACTTTGTTGTTCTTTAAGGTCAGTTTGTTTATTTTATTTGTTGAGGCAAAATATCAGCCAATGAAGATCTTTATCTTCTGATTAATATTTCTTCCCCAAAACTACATAATGCGCCTTTAAATCTCCAAAACATTATTTTGATGTTTAGATATCTATTTGATTAGTTATTCTTTCTTTAAACATACACAGTGTTCACTTCAGTGTTCAATAAAACTGTGGTTATGTTAATGTCAGTTTCCATTTAAATATGTTAATCTGAAAGAGTGAGGACAAATTAAACTGAAAAGGAAAATGTGTATGAATTAAATGTACATTCGGGGCTCTGCTTTTCTTATAAATACACGAATAAACAGTTGTGTATGAAAACCAAAATAAAAAAATATATATATCTAAAGTTAAAGAGGTTCTTCAGCAGTTTAGTTGTTTTGTTTGTTTAGCAAATATAAAAATGTGCATTAAAGGAGGGGCCCGAAAAATAAAGTCAGCCCAGTGTAATCTATCTTTTTGATCCGGCCCTGTTCAGACGCAAGAACACTACAAGAAGATTACAAAATAAATGTAAAGAATGTGGAAATCGAGCAGCGTGAGGAGCCTGAACACAGCGTAATGATCAAATGTATTAAAAGTAACGATATAATATAATATAATATAATATAATATAATATAATATAATATAATATAAGATGTGTGCAGGTTGAGCTTTATCCTATTTATTGTTGACTCTCTTCATGATTTCCAAATGTTGTGCCATGAGTCAAGTCCAGTCGGGATCTTGTTACGACCATATATTATAATTGTGATACAAAACACGTAATAAATATGTTTTCAATTTACTCCATCAGTCTTTTGTACAGATTTCCTAATGACGAAACAAACTCTCTACCTTTAAAGATCCTTAAAAAACCCTGTAATATCATGTCTGAGGATATTGAGCACACATGTTTGAAGACCTCTGCCTCAGACCTGCTCTGCTGATTCATAATGATTCCTGAAAGAGAAGTGTTAATACATCATTAGGACTTCTATCTGTGCTCTTTAATCTGACACCTAATTAATCAGTGCAGGCGCTGCACGTAACACTGGATAAAGAAATGTTAAAATCTACGAAGCTGGAAAATCGGTGAATCATTTTACTTTGTGGTCGTCTTCACACTGCGGCGGCAGCCGTTTAATCAGTTTGTCCACGATTTACTGAGCAGAGCGAAAAAGTTAGTGACGTTATCGCTCGTCCTTATAAAATGCTCACATGTACCGACTAAACCAGGTAAACCAGGCTGCGTTCCAACATTTGTAAGTGTCACACCGCTGGATATGTTTAACGAGATGTCAGGACATTTTACCAGAGCATGAGCACAAGTGTCGTGAATTGAAATGTGAACGTAAAGAAATGTAAAGTTTGAACATAACTGTGGTTTGCAGAAAATGTACAGCACACATTTAGCACACTCAGCTGTTCACGGCGTTCACCTGTAGTGTAGCTCTTGGGCCCGACCTTAGATTAACATAATCCCTGACACATTTCTTGCACTGAATCTGAGCAGGTATACATGAACACAGCTCAGTCGGGTGGGACAGCAGCAGCTTCACTCTGGCCAGTGCACATGTAGAGATAAATCTTCCTGCAGTCTCATCATTTTGAGTTTTTCAGTGAGTTTCCAAACACTCCTGCAACCGTGCATCGCTCGTGTGTTTGTGCCGTTCCTTATCATGCAGAGTAACGCTGCAGAGGAGGGGGAGGATGTTTTTAATCACCTTGCCACAACCACTTTTTTAAGGTGGACTGTTTCCCTGCGTCTCACTTCACGTATGGGACTAAGAAAACACTGTGCGATTAACTTAAAGCTTCACTTTTAGGAGCTCTGATGCTGCAGGAACCTTTTGAAATCGGGACGTTTTTCATCCACCGTGAAACCTGATTGACGTATTTGTTTACATCCACTTTGGGAATTGATTTGTAGTTTTTTAAAAACGCTGTCGGCACAATTTTCCACAGATGAATGCTCATTAGGTTGAACACCATAATGTCGTTACGTTGTCACTACATGATATATATGAGTGTGATTTAAAGACGGGTGAAACAGGGTGAAACTGATGGTGCATAATCACTGAAGTTATAACACAGATACTCTGGCTGCCGGATTATAACACAATTACTACTCACCGGCTAATTAAAGCACTCAAAGCACTCTCTCTTTTAGTCTGTAATTATCGTTTTGCTTCTCTTAATTAGTCAAACAACCACTTTTGGAGCTATTTTCTTGCAGCCTTTTATTTTTGCGCGTGCCGTGTGTGTGTGTGTGTGTGTAGCAGTCGTGGCAGCATGCGGTCGGTGGCACGCGGCCAAAATGACAGAACAGTTTAAAGCAATTAATGCTCAAAGATATCAGTCAGTGAGTGAAATAATTCCAGATAAACTGCCAGTCCAAGCACAGCCTGATGATACCCTCTGGAATATCCCATCCCAACATATGTCTAATTGTTTACTACTGCTTGTTTACATAAATACAAAATGTTGCAGGGGGGAGGAGGGAGGGAGGGAGGGAGAGGGGAGGAGTGGAAGAGAGTCGGTACACTATAAGACAGAGCCGGAGAATTAATAACAATTTGTGGCAGATAATTACTTATCAATTAAAGCTGTTATCCTGCCTAATTAGGCAACGTTCATTAAATTCAGCCAATTTAAACCTTAATCAAAGTTAGCAGGGCCTGACAGCAGAGCGAGGCCCAGTGGAGGAGCGCCCCCCGCTGGAGGAGAGCGGGAGGACGAGGCCCGCAAGTTTTATATGATTTATTCAGTTTATTTTCAATCCCAGTTCGTGTACAAGACTGAAAGTGAAAATGAATAAGAAGAAATTGCCTTTGATTTTAATATTTCTTCTTCTTCTTCTTCTTCTTCTTCTTCTTCTTCTTCTTCTTCTTCTTCTTCTGTCATTATTATCATTATTATTATTACTAGTAGTTTTAGTTGCAAAAGAAGTATTGAGATAAGAGTAGTAATACCACAAGTACAAAGTATTCTGTGTACATCCTTTTACATCCTCTTTTGTATTTGTTTGTCACAAGCGTTCGGTGTGTTTTTGATTGTGTCATCAGAACAACTTATACACATAAACCCTTACAGAAATACTCAGGCACTCACCGACACGCTGCTACATTCAGCTTTATCTCTCCCTAAAGGACGTTGGATTATTTAGATTATTAATTCTTTCTTTCATAGATCACAGGCACCTTTTGTTGAACATGTTGACATGAGTAAAGAGTGAAGTCGAGACCTGCTGTTAGTCAAACATCATCAGGTAACAGTCGTTGTGATTTGGCACTTTAAATATATATAAAATCATCTTGACGCTTGTAATTTTTGATGATGCATTCATGTGTGAGCAACGAGGACGAGCTAATTAATGCTGCTGTGTCTCCAAAGTAACTAAGTCTGCTATTAGATAGATAGATAGATAGATAGATAGAATTACTTTAATGATCCCAGACTGGGAAATAATTTTGTTACAGCAGTAGTACTGCAGTATTATGGGGTTAAAACTCAGCTCTGTTGTATCAGTGAGGCTGATGATGTCACAGGCCGGGATATCTGGTGAGATATTCAAACACAAAATCTGTAAATATTCAAGATTGTAGGTCATTTTTGGATTAAACGAACAATGACCCCGAGCCTTCAGTACAAAAACCTTACAAATGATCCTGAAGTGCAGCACTCGAGTGAATAGATGAAGATGATGATGATGATGATGATGATGATGATGATGATGATTGTTAAAGTACCACTACACTTTATGCAGATTGGCCTCTTCCCAAGTTATTATCATTACCTTTATAATTATTAATGTTGTCATTATCAAGAAAGAGCAATCACTGGACCTGTTTATAAACTGGGTAACACTTCATAATAACCATCATTAATAAGTTCATTAAACTTCAGTCAGCCTGATAGTTATCTCACCGTTAATCATTACAGTGCCGTTGTTAATCAGTTGTGATCTCGTAATAAACACCCACATGATGTTTAGAGATGAACAGCTTTTATTCACCGTTTACACAGTTTTATAAACATTAGTTGCATTTTAACAATAAAAAAACTGGCTGAATAAACAAACTGAAGGATTACACAGTTTCAGACTGTATTACTTTGTTTACATGTGGCGGACCCTGCCACCTTTCTAGCTTCAAACATCGTTCTGGGACCTTATTTGTTTGCTTGTTTATTTAATATATATATATATATTTCTTGGTTTGTATAATTACCTCACAGATAAAGTAAATATTACCTGTCTGAGTGCAAAGTGCCCCTTTAATAACCTTTTTATTGTTTGTTAACACTGAAATAATTATCGACTCAAGTTTAATTTATTATACATGTAGAATATATTAATGCTGTTATGATAAAACTAAACCACTTACTGTTAGTTTAACCTGTAAAAAAGCATTGTGTGTTATAAAATAGTGTTTTTTCTGTATGTAAACCTCAATATTCAAAACAACTTGTAAATGCAGCTGTCAAATAAAGTATATTAATTCGAAGATGTCAGATATCTTATTTAATTTACTTGATACTCTTGATATTCTTTCCTATTAAAAGGTTTATTTTCCTCAATATGAAAGTTTCTCCTCTCTTGTATCGAGGGTCTGAGGACGTGATGTGATTCTGGCCTCTGTAAATAAAACTGATATGAGCCGTTAAATGAGAATACTCGAGTAACATACCTCAAAATGTTCCTCGAGTAAAAAGTTACTTTCATGTTGAAATTATAAACATCTGATGTCAGACACACACTGACTGCAGCTGTGTTCATCTCCTCCACCCTCTGTCCTCTCTCCTCCACCCTCTGTCCTGTCCTCTCTCCTCCACCCTCTGTCCTCTCCTCCACCCTCTGTCCTCTCTCCTCCACCCTCTGTCCTCTCCTCCACCCTCCGTTCTGCCCCTCTCCTTCACCCTCTGTCCTCTCTCCTCCACCCTCTCCTCCACCCTCTGTCCTCTCTCCTCCACCCTCTCCTCCACCCTCTGTCCTCTCCTCCACCCTCTGTCCTCTCTCCTCCACCCTCTCCTCCACCCTCTGTCCTCTCCTCCACCCTCTGTCCTCTCTCCTCCACCCTCTCCTCCACCCTCTGTCCTCTCCTCCACCCTCTGTCCTCTCCTCCACCCTCTGTCCTCTCCTCCACCCTCTGTCCTCTCCTCCACCCTCTGTCCTCTCTCCTCCACCCTCTGTCCTCCTCCTCCACCCTCTGTCCTCTCCTCCACCCTCTGTCCTCTCCCCCTTCCTCCCACCCTCTGTCCTCTCTCCTCCACCCTCTGTCCTGCCCCTCTCCCCCTCCTCCACTCTCTATCCTTTCCCTCTCCTCCACCCTCTGTCCTGTCAGCTCTCCTCCACCCTCTCCCTCTCCTCCACCCTCTATCCTTTCCCTCTTCTCCAGCCTCTGTCCTGTCAGCTCTCCTCCACCCTCTCCCTCTCCTCCACCCTCTGTCCTGCCCCTCTCCTCCACCCTCTGTCCTGTTCCTCTCCTCCACCCTCTGTCCTGTTCCTCTCCTCCACCCTCTGTCCTCTCCTCCACCCTCTGCCCTGTCCCTCTTCTCCACCCTCTGTCCTGCTCCTCCACCCTCTCCTCCACCCTCTGTCCTGCTCCTCCACCCTCTCCTCCACCCCTCTGTCCTGCTCCTCTCCTCCACCCTCTGTCCTCTCCTCCACCCTCTCCTCCACCCTCTGTCCTGCTCCTCCTCCTCCACCCTCTGTCCCTGCTCCTCTCCTCCTCCCTCTGTCCTCTCCTCCACCCTCTCCTCCCCCTCTGTCCTGTTCCTCTCCTCCACCCTCTGTCCTCTCCCTCCACCCTCTTCTCCACCCTCTCCTCCACCCTCTGTCCTCCTCCTCCACCCTCTGTCCTGTTTCCCTCTCCTCCACCCTCTGTCTCTCCTCCACCCCTCTGCCCTGTCCTCTTCTCCACCCTCTGTCCTGCTCCTCCACCCTCTCCTCCACCCTCTGTCCTGCTCCTCCACCCTCTCCTCCACCCTCTGTCCTGCTCCTCTCCTCCACCCTCTGTCCTCTCCTCCACCCTCTCCTCCACCCTCTGTCCTGCTCCTCTCCTCCACCCTCTGTCCTCTCCTCCACCCTCTCCTCCACCCTCTGTCCTGCTCCTCTCCTCCACCCTCTGTCCTCTCCTCCACCCTCTCCTCCACCCTCTGTCCTGTTCCTCTCCTCCACCCTCTGTCCTCTCCCCCACCCTCTTCTCCACCCTCTCCTCCACCCTCTGTCCTCTCCTCCACCCTCTGTCCCTCTCCTCCACCCTCTGTCCTGTTCCTCTCCTCCACCCTCTGTCCCTCTCCTCCACCCTCTGTCCTCCACTCCACCCTCTTCTCCACCCTCTGTCCTGTCAGCTCACCTCCAACAACTGTTGTGGCCAGTTGCACAACAAAGCTCTCTCTCTCTCTCTTCTTCCCCCTCCTCTCTCTGGTTGAGGCCCCCGGCCGGCACGAGGAACGAGTTAATTAATATTGGCTCTTGTTTGGTCGAGTTAATGAATGAGTGAATTATGCACCTCTGGGACACCGCCTCCCCAATCGCTTTAAATTATCCCCCCACCCTCCACCCTCCACCACCACCCCTCTCCTCCAACATTGTCCTCCAATTTCCCCACTCTGATCCTGCACTGATGGGGTCCCTGTCAGCAAGCAGAGCGCGACACACACACACACACACACACACACACACACACACACACACACACACCCTGCAGTCTCCATCTGTCTGTCTTTGTCCTGCTCGGGTGTGTTTTACTTCTTTGTCTCCAGCACGTTTATTGACGCCCCTTCCTCTTTTTTTTTTTCTTTTCCTTTTTTTAATTCAACGCTTCTGGTCGACCTCGCATCGTCAGCTCAGGGTGGCAAATAACTTCCATCCCATTAACTCGTTTGAGAGGGGAGGCTAGTCAAACAAAGCTTGGCCCGCAATCTGATCCACACACACACACAGAGAGAGTCGTGTTGGTCAGAAGAAGAAAAAAAAAAAGGATCCATATTATTTGCATTAAAAGCCTCGCACCGTGAAATTCATTTATAATTACAAAGCGGGGTCCTGTGTGTGTTATGCAGATCAGGGGACATGTGTGTTTTCTGGGTTGGTTATTTCTGTGATATGCTAACACGGAATGTATAGTGACAGATTGCAATTATCCCGTTATTGTAATTGTCAGAGTCGATTCTGTGCAGGCTGCAGGAGAACGAGCTGGACTCAGATCTGTTCGCTTTTTGTCCTCTTCGACCCCTCAGAGTGTCATCACTTTACAAGCTGCAGGAGTTAAAGGTTGTTTGTTCATCAGTTAGTAATTAACATAACAATTAACGTATTTCAATAGAGTATTTAGACATCTGATGAAAGTAAATCTTTATTATTTTATTTTATTTTATTTTATTGCGTGTTTAAGAGAAGATTCTGCTCAGCTCTGCAATAATTCCATAAAACAACCGGCTGAAAATGTCCAGTTAGATTTATCTTATTAAATCTTTATTTTGTAATCAAATAAAACGCGAGTCTGTGGAGTGTCCAGTGAGAGCAGCTCTGTGTCTGTTTCCACTTTCACTCTGCTGAGCTCAGTCTGGTGGATCTCCGGCGCCCCCGTGTGGTGAGCGAGGTGCAGTGCAGGACAGCGTCACCGCTTCTTCACCCTCATCTAAATGTTGATACATTTTACTTTCGTTTATGGATCGTTCAGGCTGAATTATTGCACACTGCACACGTGTTTTGTCTTTTTAATCTCAACCTCAGCTCCTACAATAAGCTCTCTAACACACTGAGCATGTTACAGACAGACAGCAGCTGTTTACATTTATTATGAACCATTAAAACATATTGAAATATGATTTTTTTTTTTTTTTCAGTTTTCATTCATTTTTCACTACATAGTCCAAATACATGCAGTTTGCCTTTGTGTCCTATAGGGGGCTTAACCTCATGATGAAACTTAACCCTCATGCAACTTATAAAAGATCATGTTTAGTCCCAAAAACAGTTACATATTAAAGAAAATCTATATTTTAAGTATATGGAATATAACAATTGTTAGTTTTAGTGGCATCATGTAAACACACTTATTTGAAGAGTTAAAATCCTCATAAATAAATAGTTGGTCGTTATTATCAGGACTGATGTTGGTTGAAAAAAGTAACAGTGAAAGTTGAAAATAATATTAATATATTGTATTTTTATGCCAGTTTTTGACTGTTTGTTGTACTAAATGAGGCCTGAGTAGTTTTTTTTTCTTTTTCTCCCTGTCAACCTTATTATGTAAAATGTTTACATAAGTCACCAAACCTTGGAACATTATCCTGCTGGATAAAGTTGGATTTCCAGAACTTGATATGTACTAAGGATGATAAGCAGCTCAGCAGGTAAAGCACCTGCCTCCTGCAGGCTGCTCAGCTGAGGCCTGTCGTTTGTGCAGCAGGAAAAACTTTAATTTTGAAACACAAGAAGCTCTTTAGACGCCTGTGACTGAAGCTGAAAACTCTGAAATGACATTGTAAAATCTTTGACTTCCTTATTTAAAGATAAAATGGGAGTTCAGCCTCACAGAAAGGTGAGTGAACTCATGAGGTCAGGAGGTATAAACACTGTGTTGGAGCTGATTGGCTGAAGCTGAGCACACCTGCATGTACTTCTACTTAATGAAGCCTTCATGTCAGCCAGTGTGCTGTGTGTGAGGAGCTCTGAGGAGCAGTGAGCAGCAGTCAGGAGCTGTGAGGAACAGCCAGGAACTGTGAGGAACAGCCAGGAACTGTGAGGAACAGCCAGGAACAGCGAGGAGCAGTGAGGAGCAGTGAGGAGCTGTGAGGAGCTCTGAGGAGCAGTCAGGAGCTCTGAGGAGCAGTGAGCAGCAGTCAGGAGCTGTGAGGAGCTCTGAGGAGCTGTGAGGAGCTGTGAGGAACTGTAAGGTGCTGTGAGGAGCAGTGAGGAGCTGTGAGGAGCAGTGAGGAGCAGTGAGGAGCAGTGAGGAGCAGTGAGGAGCAGTGAGGAGCAGTGAGGAGGAGGTGAGGAGCAGTGAGGAGCAGTGAGGAGCAGTGAGGAGCAGTGAGGAGCAGTGAGGTGAGGAGCTGTGAGGAGCTGTGAGGAACTGTAAGGTGCTGTGAGGAGCAGTTAGCAGCTGTGAGGATCTGTGATGGCTGAGTCTCGCAGGGTTCAGTTGACCACTCTGTCCTTGGATGCAGCTCCGTCCTCAGATGAACCGGCTGCGGCCCACAAGTCTCCACCAGGTGCTGAGCAGGTGAAGGAGAACGGTCCGGACCGACCCGCAGACACAGAAACAGTCCGACTGGTGCTGACTTTGTTTGACTCTGATGAGAGGAGCTTCCCAGAATTCAGCTACAGTCAGCTTGTTGACAACAAGGTGGGTTTAAATCTGCTGAGGGTCACTCAGACCAGTCAGACCAGTCAGACCACTGAGACCAGTCAGACCAGTGAGACCAGTCAGACCAGTCAGACCAGTGAGCTCAGTGTTAATGTCCCACAGCTGCTGTACAGAGTTAACAAACATCAACATCAGCCTTCATAGTATACACAATATACACGGTGGTGCTGACTGGTTCTGTCTGATTATCACATCAATATTATGAATATGAATAAATATTATGAATTCTCTTAAAGGATAAAACAAAAGTTGTTTTTTTGTCTGTTTTTACTTTTAAGTGATTCAATTAAAAGTAAAGCTACAATAGCTACTATAAAATAATTATAAATATTTGGTATTTTGAAAAAAAATTCCAGATTCAGAATTTGGTTTGAATAATCTTTTTTTTTTTTTATACCGCTGGTTCACTCTGATACACTGAACATTACAGAATCATCTTGCAGTCAGTACTTTTGGATAAGTAGTCCAGTTACCCAAATGTTTTGCTTTCTCTTACTTACAACTACTTAAAACACGCTGGGGATAGTGTGATATCAGTGCATGTGTGCATTACAAGACGAATGAAATGTGTTTGGGGATCAAAAATATCCACAGAAGTAAAAATTCAGATGCGTAACAGGCAAGAAGAGTTTATTTTGTAGCACAATTCAGACACAAGACGACACAAAGTGCTTCACAGGAGCATAGAATAACATTAAAGGGAGACGACAAGAAACAAAACATTAAAACAAGTTAAAATTAGGAATATAAGCTAAAATATAATATGTTTAAAAGCGGCGAGGCCGAAGAATAAAAGTCACAGTGAAGTTGGAGCTGAACTGCAGTTTTCAAGGAGTTTGTTCCTGATGTGTGGAGCATGATAACTGAACAGATCTGAGAACTGGAGCGACGTGATCTACTCACAGAATAAACAATCAAGTAAAACACTGACATGTCCCAAACTCATTTGGAGTAGAGTAAGATTATTTAGCCTTTTGTGTAAAGGATTTGCATCTGTTTTCTACTTTTTCCTTTTAAAAATACCCAAATCACAGAGAGTCTGGATCATGTTTGCTTGTCGAACAACCTGAACATGCCGGGATGCTCCAGTGAGTAATGAATGAGGGATGAAATTCACAAAGATCCTGCAAAACCTGAGCTAAAAACACGACTGCAGGACACACAACTGCTTTTATTTTTGTGTAAAACGTTTGATATGAGACTTTTTTGTTTTGTTTATTCAGATCAACCACAGGAAAGATGAAGTCCCTCTGAGCAGATTTGACAACGAGGACAAGAGAGCGAACGAGGAGGCCGCTGCTCTGGCAAAGAAGTTTGAGAAGAAATATGTGAGTGTTTTTCTTTTTCTTTTGCAATCCTCAGATATTAGTAAAGATACCAGATGATTAATCTCTTCAGCTAAACGTTGTCATGTACAAACAGCACGACGATGTTGTGTGTCGTCTCTCTTGCAGGGCGGCAAACCCAAGAAGAAGAAGGACCGCATTCAGGACTTGATCGACATCGGATACGGCTACGATGACGAGGATTCGTTCATTGACAACTCTGAGGCTGTGAGTCGGTGTCAAGTCATAAATTAGAGGCAATCCAAACACTCCACTCAAGACTAAGTACCAAAATAACGATGGAGATATCAAGTTTTCAATATCTAGGAATGAGGCTCCACTTCTTGTCTTGTTTCCCTTCAGATTGTCCCCAAATGTCACATTTAGAGGCGCTTCAATCTTTCTGAAACTTTTCCCCAACTGATCAAATCCGCTTGCTGGTCTCTGTAGTATGACGAGTTCGTGCCGGCCTCCATCACCACCAAGTTCGGTGGATTCTACATAAACTCCGGCGTGCTGCAGTTCCGCCAGGCTTCCGACTCGGAGGACCAGCCAGCGGCGGAAACACTCGAGCCCTCAAAAGTAAGACGTGCATCTAAAAAAGCAGCATGCGGAGCGTTTTAATGAATGTTTGATCAGTCTGAGGGAGCACATTTTAACATTTTAGATGGATGTTTTTGATGCTTTTTCATCTATGAGAGAATGCCAAGCCGTTTTTGGCACCAATGAGTCACATCTCTAGGTTTTTCAATGTGAACTGAACCTGATTTAAGATGTTGCGCATTCAAACACTCTTTAGAAACGTAAACTCAATGGCGGACAGGATAAACCACAGAAGAAGAAGCCGTGCAGAGAAGATGAAGGGGTGAAGAGCAAAGTGGTTCGTAGGTCGAGGTGAGGCCGACCAAAGCAGCGATACCTCCTGTTCGATTTATGATTCTTAGATCACAGATTGGAGATGTTCAGACTGTATTAACACTAGAAGACACATTGTGGTTTGGTTATCAATCAATTTCAAGATCTCTCATCCGTTTAATTTGCTCATCTTGTAGCACTTTGTCTGCGATTGGACCGGATGGCGAGATGAAGAAGAAAAAGAAGAAGTCCGTCGGCACGTTAAGCGTCACCAGCATGTTGAAGAAGTTTCAGAGGGAGAAGGAGAAGGAGCGACAGAAGGTGGAGAAGTCGCAGAGGGCGGCAGCGATCATGGGCGTACCCACAATCCCTCTGTGCCCCGCGGATGCAGCTGGAGGGGGCGGCTCAGGACTGACCGACCCGCTCCTCAGTTTAATCGGATCCATCAATGACCACGCTCTGATCCAGGCGGCCAACACGGTGGATTTCGATATCGATCTGGACTCTTTGTTAGACGTCACCGAAGGGACTTTGTCTCCAAAGATGGTTCCTCAACCCGCCACGGAGACGCAGCTCTTTCAACCCAAAACTGAAGATCAAACTCAACTCCAGTCTCTGAGTACAAAGACTAACTCGCAGCTGAAGCCTCATTCAGAACCCGTCCAGGTCCAGTCACAACCCAGTTCTACATCAGCTCATCTGTGTGTCCCGCTGCCAGACGGACTTCCCGCAGGACTGGGAGACAGCATCCGAAAACTGACAGCGGTAAGAATTTTGTTGTTTGCGTTTGTTCAAGTTAACAATTTTTTGCGTGCGTTGACAAAATTAAGCATCGCTGCTCAGTGGAAAGGCATACAATGGACGCACAGATGACTTGCACTCATTTTTCAGGCTGCCAAGACCTCAGAGGGCGAGTCAAAACTCAAGTTCTTCACTCCGGAGATCAACTCAATCCTGCTCGAGTGAGTTGTCCAACAACAAAGATGAAGCTCTGCAACAAAACAAGACGACCCACTCGAACAAATATCCTCCCAGAGCACTGCTAGTGGGCTGAAATGTCACATCCGCACAGATTCGAGTCGTTGATATCAAACATCAGGGGTCAGTTGATGGAAAAGGAATTTAAATTTCTGCACACTTGCAAATCGTTCAGTCTGTAAAATGTCATCAAATGTCAAGGTGAGTTCTCACAATGGCTCCTTTTGTCCAACCAGCTGTTTAAAACCCAAAGTCTCTTCATTTACTGTCAGAAAAACAAAGAAAACCATCACATCATCACATTTAAGAAGCTGGATTCAACATCATTTTAAAATGTGCGGGCCGTATAGTAATCAGACAGTTGCTGGTTTGAATCCCTGGCTCCCGTAGCTGCATGCTGAAGTATCCTTGAGCAAGATGCTGAACCCCAAGTTGTCGTGATGAGCAGTCGGCACCTTGCTTGCTCTGAGCCGTGTGTCGACTGGAAAAGCGCTCAATAATACAGGTCCGTTACTATTTAGATCAGCTGATATCCGCTTTGAATCATAAAGCCATGTGTTCCTGGTGTTAGCCGTCCAGAACGTGGTTTAAAGGCCCAGTATGTAAGATTTCTTTGTTTAAAACATTCACAGCTCTGATGTCTAAGTGTCGTGTTGCAGGGATAGTTAGCATGCTAACCAGCTAGCCTCAGCCCGTCCTGTTCTGAAGCTCGTATGCTAGCAGTGGAAACACCAACTCTCCGACCTGAACTCTCGCACTGGACTGCCAGCTGCACGGCTAACTTGGCTAACAGCAGCTCACCCTGCAGCAGTTAGCAGTAGGGGTGTGCCAAAATATCGATACTACGATATATCGCGATATTTCGTATTGAGGTACGTTATCGATACACTGGTGCCAAATATCGATTTTAAAAAATGTAAAAAAAAAAATAATTCTTTTTTTTTTTTTTGGCCCACCACCCCTCTTCGGAGGACAGCTTTATCTTTATTCAAACATAGGTATACAACCAAATAAAATTTAAAAAAATGGTTTAAGTAGTTTTGAAACCCACACATATAGATATTTAATCATTGTTGTAGTCAGTGTGTGTTAAGAAGAGACACTGTGCAATATACTCTGTTTACTTGGCTGTCATTCATGTGAAATTGATTGACAATGTATTGTCATTCCTGTGAAATGGATTCAGTGCAGTCAATAAATTCTGAATTTCTTCAGTGACACAGATATCGTGATGTATCATGGATGAAATTTCTTGCAATATATCGATTATCGCAAAATCACTGTATCGTGATATTATCGTTATCGTGGGCAAAATATCGTGATAGTATCGTATCGCGAGGTACCTGATGATACCCAGCCCTAGTTAGCAGTTACTCTTGTGATATGCTGCGCCCTGTTTGTTTTGGTATGAATGCGGTGGTCAGTTCCTACATTTATAGTTCACATGTCGGCCGTCTCGCTGTCTCTGTCCAGTATTGAGCTGCAGTGTCGGGAACAGGGAGGCCAGCTGCGCTCCAAGGTGTACACACACCTGTCGTCTTTCCTGCCCTGCAGCAGAGACACACTCCTCAAGCGTGTGAAGAAACTGTTGCTCACACACACGGTGAGTGTGTATTAATGTGCAGAATGGGTTGTTCAGGTTTTTGCATGTGACTCGCTTGTTAAATCTGACTCTGATAAGGAGGAACCACCTGATGTGGAGGATCCAGTGCACAAACTCAAGGAAGCCATTGGCAAAGCGATGCCCGAGCAGATCGCACGCTTCCATGAGAGCTGCCAAGTGTATGAACACGTCAAGACTTTAAAGTAAGTTCACTAGTGAATGTTTCAGGTTAATGAGTTTGGTAAAACAACACTTCCTATCCTGGATTTAACTTGTGCTGTTATAGATTACTGCAAGACGATGGGAGTGTTTTTCAACCGAACCCTCTTCTTGTGTTTCAAAATGAAAGTTTTCGGTACATTGGTCACACAACCCCTACCAGGTCGGCTATCTATCAGCGTCTTGAATACTACGACTTGATGAGCCAACCTTTAAATAATAGCCTACCTGATGAAGGCTGGATGACCACAATGCAGTATTTAATTAAGCTCTTGGATAGCTCACCTAGTAGATTGTGTTTTCTATCTACCAAGGTTGAGACTGGAGGTTCGATTCCAGCCTGTACCTTCGCTGCATGGGGTAAAACTGGGCAGTCACATAAAAACTTAAATTTTGAGGTGACGCTTTTTTAGAAGTCTTTAATTACAGTTGACAAAAGGTCTAAAATTACTTTGTTAGAACCTTTTAATTTTGAACCCTGTAAGGATGTCTCTTGGACATCGATGGTGAACGTTGGATATGTTTTGCTCATGAAAAACCATCTCGAAATCAGATATGCCAAAAAACACACATGTGATGCAATTGCTTTGATAATTGTATATAACAGGAAACGATGACGATGCATCAGTAAAGGTTTGGTACTTTACAGCTAATGTTTAACAATGTTTATATACACGAGGAATCAGTCCAGATGTGCAGCAGAGTTCTGGTTCACTGGAAATGTATTTCTTTCCCGTCTGGCTCTGGTTCTGTTGATGTCAGAGCGACTGAGGAGGAGAAAGAAGGCAAACAGAAGCTGAGCACTGGGCCGGAGGACGGCGTGGAGGAGAAGGGCGGGAGAAGAGGCGGTCCGAAGAAACTGTTTAAATGGAGCGACGAGATCAGGTCAGAAACATCGAAGAGCGTCAGATTATTTGACGTGGTCTCGTATCTCGCTCTCTGCCGTGAAATATACATGCGTAACATTTCCTCTCCTGCAGGGAGTGCTTCTGTCATTTGTTAAAGGTGAAAATGGAGCGATATAAAAAGGAAGGGAAAGGCAGCCAGGAGATGGAGGACTACCTGAAAACCATGTTGGACAATGAGGTCAAACCAATTTGGCCCAAAGGGTGGATGCAGTCTAGGTATGTGACGCTGGTGCAGAATCATAAAAACCTGATTATCATTTGTTTAAAAGTGCTTCTCTACCTGATTGTATATGCAGACGTGCTCTGTCTCCACATGTGTCGCTGCAGGGTGCTGATGAAGGAGAGCAGGAGCATTTTAAACCTCTTCCCGTCGTTGCCGTGAGTACAGCGAAGAGTTTTATTCCTGGCAGAAGCTGCAGATCTTACGTAGAGTCAGATTTTTCCGGGTCGCAGGATGTCCACTATTACTAACTCGCTTCATGTCTCACATGTGCACTCAGAGTAAAGAGAACCAAGCCTGAGAAGAAGCAGTCGTCTCTCAGTGGTTGTTCAGTAATGTCAGATGGCTGCAGTGTTCTCCAGGGATCTGTGTCGAGGAAAGGACTCCACCAGGAGGTAGACGGCGTCTCTATCGAGGGATCAGATATCTCTCTTTCTGTTCCACTCGGTGCTGTGAAGAAGGAAGTCGTTGCTATGAAGAAGGTGGAGGTTAAACCCGGAGGCAGTTCCTCCACACCTGCGGAGTCGGTGGAGCCTCAGGTCAACGTCACGCCTGCTCCGACTCATTCGCTTCTGGACCTCCTCGCCGATCAAGCGCTGGCTCGGGAGAAACCTTTCTCGCTGTCCCAGGAGCTCCTCGCAGCAGCTGTCGCCAAGTACAAACGCTCGGTTCAGAACATGAGCTTTGTTGTGGACTCCAAAAGTCCTCCTTTTCCTCCGCCGCCTCCTCAGTCCAGCCCGGTGGGTTTCCCGGTCAGTGGTGTGTGTCAGGTTGTTCCGTCCAAACTGCTGCAGATCGGCGACTTGACCAAACACGTGGATGCTGGAGAGGTTTACGTCATCTCTGACGATGATCCTGACGATCCTGTGCCGTGAAAACCCCCGATGCAGATTATCACAGTAAGTTTTATTTATTTTTGTAGTGGAAACTTTGTGTCACCTTTACAGTTAATTTATTCTGAGATGGCAGAATGAGATTCAGAGATTCAGTCCTTCAAACAGACAAATCTAAATGAACAAAGTTTAATGTCCTTGTCTTCATCGGTGGACTGACGAGGCACATAGAGTTGAATAGTTAGTCATTTGTTTGTTGCCTAACTCCATGTGATCCAGTTTAAAGTATTCCTGAAGTTTTTTTTTCCTGATTTAAAAGAAATAAATGGAAGCATTAGATATTCTGACACCTGAACTAGCTACATCTGTTAATGAAGACCATGAGATCTGGTTGAGGAAAAGGCTAGTTAATTAATCTTGACGTATGTAGTTTGTCAAACTCATTTTCCAACATCGTTATACAACATTTGGAATCAAACCGTGCACCAGACGTACTAAATTACCATCAATAGTCCTTACTTAAAGATTTTTACCGAAGTACAACCCAAAGTTTAGTAGTTTTGTCAACTTTTTGGAACGTTTTTGACGTTGCAGGTTCTATTTCAGCTATCAAACATGTAGAACCCACCACCTGAAGTCGTCCTTATATAAAATACACAAAAGCAGCAGTTATTGCTGCAAACTAACTTGTAATTCTGATAGATTGCGTCGGTGCCATCAACAGTTCAGTTCAGTCACACTGCCCAACACATGTTGTCGATGGATCAGAACCAAACATCTTGTATGAGTTTTGTCTTTTTCTTTCAGAGTGCTTCAGTCTCCTTGAAGCCGGACCGACACGTGATCGGACTCTGTGACAGAATCAGCTGTGGAAGTGGAAAACTAATATTAAACAAGCTGAAGATGTGTCACATTGTGCTCTCTGTCACTGTAGCTGTGAAGACACTGAAGATTTTACAATTCATGGTTTTGACATTTTGAAAGGAAAAGCGGCACTTTACCTGTTGAGCAGAGAAGAGAGCTGACGTCCACCAGATCTGTTTCTGAATGATGTCAGTATGAGTTGGGACGACGATGATGATGATGATGATGATGATGATGATCTGGAGAGGCTTTGTTTGAAATGTACATGATTTACTTTGGATGAATAAATAATAAAGAGCCGACTTGTTTTTTTTTAGTTTTTTCTTTTTTTTTTTTTTAGCTTAATTGTCCTTATGTGAGGTTCAGTGCTCAGTCAACGTGACCGACAAAACATTTTAAACTTTTTACCTAATGTTACTTTTACTAGTCCTACTCGCTAGATCAAGGATGTGATTTATTATGGTTTTGGTGTGAACTCCAGGCTTTTTAATCACATCATTTGCCACGTTTACCTGACGATAATTAACCTGTGACTACGTTCACTGTATCTAAGATCAAGTGTCTGTTACCAGTTTAATGATTGCGGCTTTCTTTGCTCCAATAACTGAAGCTTCAACATCACAATCTGAAATATGAAGACCACATACGTCCATCTCAACACGCAACTGTATGACTTGAAGTCTAAATCAAGAACTCACTGCTGACGACACGAGATTGTTCAGCATTTTAATGTACAGCAGACGGAACATGATCTCGATTGAAGCGGACCTGATGCTTTACATTGTTTAAAGACTTGATACCACAGAAAATGTAACTCTCGCACACATTTCAGACATTGTAAGATCGCCAAAAGGTTCAGACGGCACATAAACAAGAAGAGACGGTGAAATGATTGTTGATTATTACGTTGTACAAACCTCGAGGGTGGATTTCTTTCAGAGCAGCTTTCAGTTTGGAAGTTCTTTTTGTTTCAGCTAGAGATTCATGGAGCTTTTCAGAAAATGTACCTGGACAGAAGCTCTCCAAAAAAAAACATTTATGTGCTTCTTTTTTTGGAGTTAAAATGAATCCGTTTGAACAAAAGCAAAGAGTCATCCCGGACACACGCTTCTCACACACAGTTCATCCAGACAGCCAGGAAACACCCCGCTGGGTTTTCCTCCTTCTGCTGTTTTACAGCCAGTTAATCATCTGAATCATTAAGACGGCCAACAGGAAATATCCGTTGCAGCTGTTTGCAGTTCCTGGAAAGAGAAAGAGGCAAATCAAAAGGACGACTTTGAACTTTTGACTCGGTTTCCATTTTTACTCCGATCCCCTTTTGATCATGCGAGATCTTAAAATAACAAACATTCAGGAAGGAAGACGAGTTTCAACATTTGTAATTAGAACTTATCTCTTTCAAAACAACAGATGCTTAAAATAGTTTAAAGGTTTCATGCTTAACACCGATTTATTTTAGTTTCTGTACATGATACAGATTTTAGAGTTAAACCTACCACCGCCACCGAGGACCTCAACCTCCACTGTAAAGTTTTTACGTTCCACAGGACCGATTGCCAAGACCGTGTATTTCCCAGCATGCTGTCTGCTCGAGGACGTGGGCAAGGCGACCACCTGCCCGTCTCTGAACCAGGTGACTCGCGGTTGGGGGTTTCCTCTCACCTCGCAGTTTAGGATCTCTCCCTCCCTCACCTGAAGTTTTGTCGGACAGCCGAGCTGTGGACCGACTGAGAGAGAAGACAAAAAGTGATGGAGAAGAAGGAGAAGCAGGGCTGTAGACGAATACTTAAAGCGAAACTCTCGCCAAAAATCAACCGAGGTTTTATTTGGGATGAATATGAGTCAAACCTTTGTGTAAAAGCATAATTACAACGAAAGAGGCACTTTTAAGATTTACCGTAGTTTCGGTTTTGGGCACGTTAATTTTGAACGGGAGAGCTCGGGGCAGGACACGCTAGCATCAAAATCGCTAATTTTAGAAGGCTCGACACAACATGAAACTTTGCTCGTAGCATCACCAGGGTCTCTACTCATGAACAAGAGCATTGAGAACATTGTTTGTGTACACAGAGTTTATGAAAAAGAAGGTTTTCGAACTACTCACGTTAGCTGCTGCATTTCCTGCGCGTCGCCGCCAGGCAGCCGAAAAGTGTCGATCCCCGAGTGCGACCTGACAGGCACGCTTGAGGAGCGGTTCACCATTACTCTCCTGCCTGTCAGGTCGCACTCAGGGATCGACACTTTTTGTCTGCCATGACGGCGATGCGCAGGAAAGCCTCGGTTGCTTTTTGGCGAGAGTTTCGCTTTAAAAGAAGAAATATCTTTAAAAGAGTAAAGAGAACAAGGAGAAGTAGAAAGTAGAAAGGGGCAGTTTTTTATTTTCACCTCACCGACATGGAGGTCGAAAATAAAAATTCTTACAGGTGAAAACGTGAGCAGTGTCACTCACAGTGGACAGCGGCAGTGATGTGTTGGGACTTCACCACTGGAGGATGCTGCGGTCCTTCAGGTCCCAGGTCCAGCTCGGCTTCACACCAGAACTCTGCTCCATCATCTTCACTACTGGTGGTGAAGTTTAAGGCGAAGATCTCGGTCACCGGTTCCTTCGATCTGCTGCTGCAGGACTGCGGTCGACCCAGCGCCTTCTGCCCTCTGTAGAAGGTGACGGTGAGGTTTTCGACGGGAGCGACACCCTCGACCGAACACTGCAGAGTGTACCGACGATCCTCCAGCATCGCTCCGGTGTGATTGACCAGGCTGATGGACACGTTGTCTGGAGGTTCTGTGGAGACGCATCGACAGGTAAAACCACACAGGAAAACGATGAAGGATTTTCTAAAA
Source organism: Sparus aurata (assembly GCF_900880675.1). Taxonomy (NCBI): domain Eukaryota; kingdom Metazoa; phylum Chordata; class Actinopteri; order Spariformes; family Sparidae; genus Sparus; species Sparus aurata. Next base: position 9,105,881 of record NC_044187.1, on the reverse strand, counting down.
TGTCAGAAAGATAAAATGAGAAACTCACTGTAGACTATCACAGGGACGTCAATGTGACACGGTCCATCCTGTTCTAATAACGCAAAGCACTGAAGCGTGAGGCTCCACACAGTCATGTTCACAGTCCAGACGATGAAACGCTCCATAGTGTAGGCCGGATTTGCTTTGAGCTGTAAAACACAAATCACAGCAATATTTGTGTGTTGCTAGTTTCTACAATCTGATCAAACACAGTAGCCTTCTAATAAATCCTCTTTGTGAAGTCTATAACACTGAGATTTGTCGGCACTGTCTCTGATAATATCTGGTCTTCTTGGACTCCGGTTGTCGTCCTGAGGAGCGCCTGTGTTGGAAGAGTTTTGGGAGTGCCTTGGAGAAGGTCTCTGACTTGGCCTGAAGTCCAGGATGGGAAGGCGAGGTCTTCCGTGGGCTGTTTTCAGCAGGACTGGGGACATTGTCGGACAGTGGAAGAACATTTTTTGATTAACTGCTGCCGCTGACTGATACGCCCTTTGTGGAGGAGGCAGAGCCGGAGGATTCAAGGGAAACATTAACCGTTTCCTTGATGGAGGTTAGAGAAGTAGTACAAAAAGCTCAGAGGCAGCAAGTGAATGAGATTCAGCATGAGATACTGAAGGATCTATAAAGCTGCGTGGAGCTCGGGGATGCAGTTTATGGCCTGGCAGACGCAGTTGTTGGTTACCATTTTTCAATCGTGTTGTTGTGTAAAACATCCCGTCACCAGACTTTTTTTCTACGATTCAGAAAGAATATGACCCGTCAGCTGATGATCACCGGAGGGACACAGTTTTCCGACACCGAGCAGCACTCCTGCCATCCTGTTTTTTGATCCTGCGACAAGTGTTTGATAACCTCATTTGAGGGAGCATTGCAAAAAAAAAACGTGTGTGTATCATATTTTTTTTTTGGCTTCATTTGGCTCTGTCTGTCCAGTGTGCACTGGGAGTCTGAAGAGGCTCAGATGAGAATCAGCACATCTGAGTTTGAAGCCATGGTGCCCTGCTGGGAAAACCTGTATCGTCTCCTGTCATGTTGGGTATGAGTCGCTCCACAGTTGCGACACAGATTCCCCCCAAAAAAGTCCAAAATATAATGCGATCATGTGCAAACAAACTGTTTGATGGTACGTTCCTGATGCCACTTTCATAACCGCACCGTGATACTTCCTCCTGCTGCCTCTTCAGTTGCAGTCCACAACTTTTCCAGTTCGCTGGCGTCTTTTGTGCTGCTTTCAGTCGCGTTAATGTCAATTTGCCAATTATCAACTTCCATTTTAATTATGTTTTACACAATGTCCCAACTTTTTTTAAGAATCAGGGTTGTAATATTGGTTTATAAGAGAGCACAGTTTCCCCTCACCGGTGAGACTACCCAGCCGAGACCAGAATAATCCATCCCTTGTCCAGAGCAGTTAGCTGTGAACGGATCTCCAAACCTGTGACAGGAGAGTTTACACAGGATTAGTTGTCACACATTTTTATATATATACATAAAGGCACATTTCTCTAACAGGTAGTGGTAGTTTTCAAAAACACAAATAATTGTCAAAAGTAATTGGTAAAAAGGGGATAAATTGGTAAAAAGGGGATAAACCAAGTTGATCCACATCTTCCAATGCTACATAAAGCATCAGATCACTTTTATACCGTCTCACTGTACTCCTCCTCTGCTTTCTCTTTTATTTTGAAAGGGAGGAAGGAAAAAACCCCTTTTCAATCACTGACATACCTGACCACCAGGGTGGAGGGCGACACCGTCAGTCGGCAGCCGCCCTTTCCTGCTGACGCTCCGGAGGCGCTGGCGAGACCGGGGGAAGGAGAGGGCAGAGATTGGAGGACTGTCGGAGCCGGAGAGGGAGGTAAAATCTGCGACAGAGGAGGCTGAGCAGGAGTGCAGATGGAAACAGGGGATGAGGTAGCTGAAGGGCACAAGGAGGGGTCAGCGAGCGGGAGAGGAACAATGACACAATAAGTCACTGACACATGTGAAAGGTATAAATAAAATCTCTTAAAGGCTTCCTCCAAATCTTTGTGGATTAGAGGAGTAGTTTCAAAACATTAAAGGTTATTTTTCATCTCAGAAATGAATTAAACAGCACTGTTTTTAAAGTATAAACAGAGAACACAGATTAGATCTCAAAACACAAACGTTAACAGGCTCTGCTCTTAGCGATAATCCACCTGGAGGAAAGAAACGATGCATCTCTTTGTCTGTTTGTATTTGTTCTTTACGCCGTTTGAACTTATGAGTCATTTTTCCCCTCTTGTCTTTTCATAACACAGGCGAGGGTCAATTGAATTTTGCCATCTCGTGAAATAATACTCTGTTTTAGCTGATCTATTGTGAACCATTGTTTCCCGGCGCACTGAATACACCCAGCGTGTTCCTCTGAGGAAGGAAGGACACCCTGCCCAAGTCAAAAGAACCCGCTCCTCTTTTCTATGACCATTGTTCCCCCGAATCCTGAGGTTTGTTCTGCCGCCTATCAGATGATCTCACTCACAGGAGCGACGGCAGTTTGTGTGTGTGTCAGCATGACTGGCCCTCCTGAAAGGTATGGTTGTGCTTTTACACATGGAAGTCTGCAAAATGAGTGAAATGAGACGACTGTCGCATTTATAGAGCTGAATATCATCAAAAACAAGGTGAATCTGTCATTAATGTTTCTTCTTCTTCTCATTCACGAGTAGTCAGTGAAGCAGGAAGCACTCAGATCAGATTTACTGACGAAGAAGTAACAACAACACAGTGTAGAAATGTGGCATTGTTGGAAAAATATACTTAAAAGTATCCAAATTAAAGGTGCAATATGTAAGAATATTAGTGAAAAGCATACAAGCACCAAAATAAATACTTATATGTTTAAATTATCAGCAGAATGTGAATGACAGTTCTGATGTCTATGTATTGTTTTGCAAAGATATAAGCTAGCATGCTAACCAGCTAGCCCCGACACAGTTAATTATAATGCTCCTGTGCTGCTGATGTAAACACAAACACAAGAATGAGTGTGTGTGTGTGTGTGTGTAGTTACACACTGTAGCTAACTGACACAGCTAACGTGTTCTCTCAGATTCATTCAGCTTCTCTCTCTGTATCACTTCCACCACACGGCTAAAAGAAATAAATAAACATCTATGAGTCATTTCCATTCAGTTGACTGAGCGTCGCCGTATTCTTTCATGTCACGTGTTGCTACAGTCAGGCTGAAGTTTTATAGTCCATAAAACATTTCTGGAGCTTCACAGCAAAACGACAACTTTCTCCTAAACAAGTGAAGTAGACGGGGACTTGTTTTAAGAAGTTAAAATAAAAAATAAAAAAAACGTGTCCTCACAGCTCATCCAGCCTAATCCAAGTTTCTGGAAATCGCAAAGATCCCAGATTGATTTTTAAAGTTGTTATTCACACCCTTTTAAAGCCAAAATCTATCGAATCAATTCTGGATCTGGAGACTCGACGGACGAGTTGTATGTTTTTGCTTGTTAAGTTGTTTTTCACACTTTAAAAAAGTCCCCATCTTTTCATTTTTGGGTGAACGGCTCCTTTAACACTGCTGTCATTGTTTATATGACCTTTTATATCCAGGTTTTTATTGTAGCAAACATTTGAGTTTTAATTTTGAATAAATAATGATCTTATTTTATTTTTGTTGCTACTCTATCGAGCTCTGACGTCCCCAATTGTTTCACAATTTTTACTATTAGTCTATTGTTGTTTGTATTTTATTCTGATATTACCGTATTTTTGAACATTTTCTTTAGGATTAGTACATTTAATCTTATCTTAATTTATCTTATCATCCTCTGAACAGTATTGAATTTAAAGTATAAAGTACAACTACCTCAAACTCATACAAACTCTAACTGGTTATCAAGCAGTTTCACCGTCTTTCTGTGACCTATGCAGGCCAGGGGAATCATCAGCAACAAGATTGACTATTTCTATAGAATTATTATTTAATGTTAATTGAAGAGTCTCAAAATCGAGGGAAGAAGCTGCTCTGTAGTCTGGTGGTGCTTCACAAAAACAAAATTAACTTTGTCTCACGGTCTTCAACTTCAGCCAGAATCAGAACTAAAATTAAAGTATCTTGTAGGCTTTAAGAAAAGTAAATGTACATTAGATAGTTTTTAGTTCCACCTTGATGTGTTTCCCTTTGTGATCTACCTGTAGGCTCCGCCCTGGAGGTCCAGACCCCCCACAGCGTTTTGAGATAAATCTGAGAGTTCGTGAAATAAATTCATAAAGTTCTTCTCAGATGTTTCAGTTGAAAGAGCTTAAAAACCCAACAACAATGCTAATCACGTTGCTTTCATTACTTTTACCTTGTTTAATCTCTTTAGTCCTCTGAAAACATCTTTAAAAAGTAACGATCACTCTTTGGCTGAGCTGCTCGCTGTGATGAGTCACCTCACCGCTGATCACCGCTGATCACCGCTCTGACTGCTCTCTCATCACGTTTCCATCTCGTTGCACCTGAACACACAGTGGGTTTCAATTAGCCGTCGCTTCACTCACCTGAGCCGAGCAGGCTGACCAGCAGAAGCGTGATTGGCCGTCCACAGATCTGCATCCTTCCTCAGTTTCTGGTTTCTTGGCTGCTGATGTGATGATGCTCCTCTCTGCAACGCCAGAGTCTGTCTGTGTGATGCTGGCAGTGAGACGTCTGAGGAAACACACAGTTACTTCAGGTTTTTATGGGCGTGTGTGTGTGTGCTTTTGTGTATGTGTTCAACATTTGTGTGTGTGTCTGAAGCTGATGATCAGGCGATTCCCTTTTCTTTGGCCGCTGAAACCCACCATGGGCGTTCTCTGTTGGTATATCAAGAGAGGAAGGAAGGGAGGGTCAAGAATAACGCAGTGAAGTGCTGCAGCACAGAGGGCAAGAATGAGAGCACATTCTGTGTGTGTGTGTGTGTGTGTGTCTGTGTGTGTGAGTGTGTGTGTGTGTGAGCAGCTACACACAGCAGCTAACTATTGAGAAAGCAGCAGATTGAAAGATAAAGTGTTATCACAGATAGATTCAGCTTTACTTCCACCACAAACTCAGCCGGGTGTCAAAGTGTGAATGTTGTCTTTTCAAACCATTTGGGATCTCAAGACTCACCTGACGAGTTTCACAGGGTTTTTTTTTGGGGTGTGCTGTTAAAAAACAACCAGAAGAAAACATAAACTAGCTCGATACACCTCATCTAACATAATCCAGGTGTCCAGAAGCTCCAAGATCCCAAACTTGTATGAAAAAACAACATTTTTTGAGCCATTTTATGTTGTTTTTAGGTTTTTAAAACAAGTCCAGATCTACTAGTTTATGGAGAACGCTGCAACACTGATTTTCTGTGAAGCTCCAGAAATGTTTTGCAGTCTAAGAAACTTCACCCGACTTTCCATTGAGGGGGCAGATAATGACTGATTTTTTTGTCATTTTTGGGTGAACTGCTTCTTTAAGGCTGCTATAATCCATATTTTCATATAAAATGGACAATGAGATTGAAGGACGGCAGTAGTTTCAGCGTCTTTTCAGCTCAGCCCGTACCTTTACTGTTTTAGTTCACGTTGCTATGATTGTATGTGTGATTATCATGATCAGGCAGGTGTTTCCAGTGAAAGTCTCTCATCCCTTAGCAAAAAGTAGTATACTTGAAGTTCATTTTATTAAGTATGCTTGAGTATAAGTATAAGTATAAGTATAGCAAGTATACTATGGACAATGTACTTGTAGCGTACTAGAAAGTATACTAATTTAATACTTCTTCGGACTAAATTGGAACATTTTAAGTTCATCAAGTACACTCATCTATATACTACTAGTATACTAAGTATATACTTGTAGTCCACATTTTAGTTTATTAACATGTAAGTTCATAACAGGGGTAATACCTCAAAGCAAGTGTGTACAGTGAAAAACATTTTTTTTCTGCTAAATTAAATGTAAGTACAACTCAATGACTCAACCCTTTTCTGTACTAACATCAAGATATTGTAAGTAGTAGTACTTGTAATGTGTTTCTCTAGCAAGAGATTCACCATTTATTATCTTACACGTCCACAACTTAACAGACAGGAAGTCTCTCCCGGAAAACACCCCTTCACTCACGGTGCCAACATTTTTATCGTCTTTGTTAATTCGACACAGTTTAACCACAGAGCAAGGATGTCAATTAAACCGCAACCGTCTTACACATCATCTTATTCACAAACACATTCACGAACCATAATTACACCAACAACAACAGAATACCCAAGAGTCTTTGTGCCACAGTCCACAGTATACTAAAGTACAAGTATAAGCTTTAGTATTAAAGTATAAGTCTAAGTATTAATGTACTTAGTCTTAGACTATTCTTTATACTTTTCAGTATAAGCCAAGTATACTTCACCATACTTTTCTTAAGTATATAATATGTAGTATATAAAAAGTACACTTCAAGTATACTGCCTCAGTTTTAGTATAAAATAAGTATACTTTTAGTACACTTGAATAAACTACTTTTTGCTAAGGGATAAAGCCTTCAGGCGCTACCTGCCCGGCTACAGACAGCAGAGTGACTGTAGCTGATGAACACAGTGGAGAGTTTGTAGCAGCAGACACTCAGTTATTTTGATCTGGAAATGAAAACAGAGAGTTAAATCACTGGTCATACACTCACCAGGTGTCTTCAGGTGTCTCCAGTTTGTCTCCATGTCTGCTGGATGTGTGAATATCATCTCTGTGACGTCAGTGTTGTGTCTACAGCTCGCTTCACTGCCCCCCAGTGGCCACAATCAAAGTGTCTGTACAGATGTTCAGCATGTTCCTGTAACATGTGTCACATAAACAGTTATTAAGTATTAATTAAAATCTAATTGGCAGGTAAACACTGGACTTAATACAATGTTTTACTAATAAATGAACACATTGATTAAATTACTTATTGTTTTATTTCATGGTGGTGTCACAAATTCACAACCAGCAGCAAAAATGATTATTATAAGATTTTAGAAATATTTGTGTTAATAACAGAATTGTATTTGAAAAGAAAAAGAAAATAGAAAAAAAACAATTTTCCGTCTAATTGCCTGATAAAAACCTGTATTGTCAACTCAAAAGTTATTTTATTGGTTTTTATTTGGTTTCTTGTGTTTGAATACTGTCTGTAGAGTGAATCGCTCCACTGTAGCATTAAAGTTTTACTGTGCTCTATTAATAGACAGGTGAAAATCAGTTTACCTCCATTTAATGATGCTGTATACTGTATGTATCAGGATGGAAACACAATGTGTCCTCCTCTTCTCTTTCTGTGAGTTTCTGTTTTTATATCCATAAATAATCTGAATTGATGCTCAACATGCAGTTTGTTAATATTGTTACTGAGGCCTGTTGTTTGTCTGGAGATTCAATGAGTCCAAATGAAGGACAGAAAAATAAAAACAAACAGTGATGAGATATAAAATCTCTCCTGGTGTTCAAAATATTCTTTTATTCTGATTTTATTTGTGTTTTCAGGTGAAAAGAGAAATAAAAAAAGCCTCCACAGCTGCTGGTGAAATATACAAATTAAGGTTGTGTTAACATTTGTATGTATTTTGGAATGAAATGACGTCACAGTGTCTTTCACCACTTGAACTTCTTTAGAAACTTCCTGTTGTACCAGTTTGAAATCGAAAGCAATTCATTTCCGCCATTTTCTGTACATTAACTCCAGGCTGCTGTCACACGGTGAGTGTTTTTATATCAGAGGGATCAGATGAGAAGCAGCTCTGGCCTCTGTGGTTCTGATGTGGTTCTGATGTGGTCCCACCTGTTGCTGCTCTGCTTCCTCTGTTTGATCAAATGAAGAAGCGGGTCAAAGTTTCATCAGGAGTGAAAACCCGCGGACTGACTGACTGTGATGTCACACTGACGGTACCGGTCATTATGTCACGTAACGCGTTACTATCCGCGTTACCGACCGAAGTGACGCGGTGATTGTTCTTTCTTTAAGAACCCGTCCGACACCAACAGGACCTCATTAGTAAAGGCTGTGTGTTTAGTTCAGCCGAGCCCAAAAGTTCCGTGTTCAGCCTCTGTGGGACTGAAATGAGCCTCATGATGAAGTCCGAGCGCACTTTCAATCACACTCTTCCTCTCATACAGCTGCAGCACCACCACAGACTGCACATCTAACAAACTAAATGATAACAAATAAAAGATAAAAGACTCACAACTTCATAACAATGTTGTATTAAATAGCCTGAGTGCTTCTTGAGTTCTCAGGATACCACCTAAGCTCTTATTAATATATAATTGTATCATAGCTGCACAAAGAACTGTTTATACGACTTATATAATCATATTTTTTTTAATGTGAATGACCTTTTAACACTTTCTGATAAAGCACTTAAAGATGCAGTCTGGAGAGAGAGAAAAGTGGACTGAGCCAGAATATTTGAGTGACACAGCTCCCAGGTCCCTCCTTCTTCCTCTCTGCCTTCTAAGCTCCTCCCACAGAGGAGCCAGCCGCACGAGCAGGCTTGTAACCAAGGTAACAGAGGAGGCCAGATAACCAAGATATCACATTCAAAATAACAAAAACAACATGAGCCCTGATTGTTCTATTTCTGATCAATACAACTAAATTACAATGACGAGTGCCTCATGCAGTTCACTGTAGAAATCCAGAGTAACAAACAATATTCATCACATCGCTGTAGACGAAGTAACCAGCTAATTATTGAGGTACTCATCACCACCATGCTGCCTTTCTGAAGCACGAGTAATGTTATTTCTCTAAACCAATTCAACCACGTCAGAGCGTACTGAACACTGACATTATTATAAGTGTCCGGTCAATTGAAAGACACTTTTGCTAACCAGTAGCCATAAAGGCAAAGCTAAACACTGCAGTTAGCATACAAGCTAACAAGCTAGATTTACCATCAAGCTATGTAGCTCGACTGCAACATCGTAATGTGAAATGAGCTATTGCAAGTATTACTATAACCGCCGCCACCATAGCATTGTGGTTAAAATATAGAATGAAACGTTAGCAGGGGTCCTTACTTGTCCAGCAGAAAAGTCCTTACAAATCCCACAGCTCCCTCCACCTCTGAAATGACGCTCCGATATTTATCCTAGCTTTCTCGCTGGCTCGGTCCAATTCTTTGTTATTGCACTGCTTTTCTTCATCAGTCTTCTTGTTTCTTCTCTTTGACGTGGGAAACTGTTCGGCAATTTTCGGCTCTGTTGTTGTTGTCTGTTCTCCGCCATTGTTTATAGTTTGGGCTTTAGCTTGAACGTATCTGACCAGGTAACAGCAGGCACTGCACTGCGTGAGGGAGGGGGGCTGCCAGCAGTGTATGCACGAGAATGATTGACAGTTCTCAGACACTCCCCTTGGCTCTGATTGGTTGTGTTGAGACGGCGATGGATTATTGCAAATCAAATTACAGCCACTGGGTGGAGCCACAGATGACTGACCTGTATCTTATTCTACTGTCAGATCATAATGACAATTTTAGCAAATATATAGAAAAAGAGTGATAGACTACAACTTTTAAGGGGCAGTTTGTAAGAACTTTAGTTGAACCGATGCAAAATTAAATACAATTATTTGCCTGTGAATAAATCAGTTTTGACATTATGATGTTTATGTATTGTGCTGCAGAGATGAGGTTAGCATGCTAACCAGCTAGCCCCATCAGACCAGTCACAGTCTGAAGCTTGTGTGCTAGTGGTGCTAACAGCAACACTCCCCTGATCCTCAAGCTCCTGGTCCGAACCGCAAGCTGCACAGCTAACTGAGCTAACTGGCTAGAAGTGACATAGTGCAGAAACAAGTGATGGAGACAGAGACACCGTGAGGACTTCAGAATGAATCTCAATGTTTGCAGCCTTTTCTGTTATTGACACTGATCTGGAACTCAATTCTGCCTCTTCCAGCTGTTCATTGAGCAGACATGTTGGTCTCACAGCTCCTCCTTGAGACTCTGGAAGAGCTTCGCCAAGGTGACTTCGACAAATTCAAGTTCTACCTTTCCGATAACGTTTTGGACAGCTGCGACCGAATTCGGCCAGCTCATCTGGAGAATGCAACCCGAGTGCAAACAGCCAGAAAGATGATAGACAGCTACGGAGAAGACTCGGCTGTGAAAGTAACTGTTAAGATTCTGAAGGAGATGAACTGCAACGGCCCTAAACAGGAGTTGGAGAGCAGATACGCAGGTGCTGTATGAGACGAGGATTGACTCATTCTTGTTCTCAAAATTTCTGCCTACTCCTCACAGCTCAGCTCCAGTGGATGTTATGAGATAAAGCAACTGAAATCAGTCACTTTCCAGTTTTTTTTTGTGTGTGTGTCTTTATTCTAATTATTTGCATCTCTATCTTTGCATCTGCAGCGGGAAAGCCAGCTACACCCGCCCCCTCCTCCTCCTCCTTCTCCATCACTGATCCTGCAGCCTCCTCCTCCTCCTCCTCCTCCATCGCTGATCCTGCAGCCTCCTCCTCCTCCTCCTTCTCCATCACTGATCCTGCAGCCTCCTCCTCCTCCTCCTTCTCCATCACTGATCCTGCAGCCTCCTCCTCCTCCTCCTCCTCCATCGCTGATCCTGCAGCCTCCTCCTCCTCAGCTATGAAGCTGAGGAGAAGGAGGCTGCTCCTGCAGCGATGACAGCTCAGCAGGGATCTGTGGTCTTCACCCTGAACGTCACCAGTGGCACAACTGGAGGCTGGAATATAACCAACAATAAATCAACTCCTGAAACACAACCAGATGAGACAACTTAACCTGCAGTCCTCCATCTACAGACGTGCTATTTGAAACAACATCAACATGAACTGTAGCATATTGACATAGGAGTTAAGAGTTACGCTGACAAATACAATAATGAACACTTATCAGGTGTCTCCAGTTTGTCTTCATGTCTGCGGGATGTGTGAATATCATCTCTGTGACGTCAGTGTTGTCTACAGCTCGCTGCACTGCCCCCGAGTGGCCACAATCAAAGTGTCTGTACAGATGTTCAGCATGTTCCTGTAACATGTGTCACATAAACAGTTATTAAGTAATAATAAAAATCGAAATGACAAGTAAAAATGTGATTAAATGCAGTATTTTACAAATGAGTAAATCCATGAATTTATTAAGTTATTAAGTGTTTTTATTTCATGGTGGTGTCATAAACTCAAAAGTCTTTTTATTGGTTTTATATTCTTTACGTTGTGTTCCAGATGCTTCGATCAGGGCGGAGGTTCAGTCTCACTGATTTATCTTTTATATATTATCGACTTTTGGCTTTTTAAACAAACTATAACCTCCATGACCTGTGTGATAGTGTGAGTGATGTCCTGTGGTTGATTTATCATGTACTTGTGTTTGAATACTGTCTGTAGAGTGAATCGCTCCACTGGGACATTAAAGTTTTACTGCACTCTATTAATAGACAGGTGAATATCAGTTTACCTCCATTTAATGATGCTGTATACTGTATGTATCAGGATGGAAACACAATGTGTCCTCTTCTTCTCTTTCTGTGATTTTCTGTTTTTATATCCATAAATAATCTGAATTGATGCTCAACATGCAGTTTGTTATTATTGTTACTGAGGCCTGTTGTTTGTCTGGAGATTCAATGAGTCCAAATGAAGGACAGAAAAATAAAAAACAGTGATAAGATATAAAATCTCTCCTGGTGTTAAAAATATTCATTTTATTCTGATTTTATTTGTGTTTTCAGGTGAAATGAGAAATAATAAAAGCCCCCACAGCTGCTGGTGAAATACATAGAGACAGCTGTGTTAACATCTGTATGTATTTGTGGTGAAATGACGTCACAGTGTCTTTCACCACTTGAACTTCTTTAGAAACTTCCTGTTGTACCAGTTTGAAACCGAAAGCAATTCATTTCCGCCATTTTCTGTACATTATCCGCAGGCTGCTGTCGACACGGTGAGTGTTTTTATATCAGAGGGCTCAGATGAGAAGCAGCTCTGGCCTCTCTGGTTCTGATGTGGTTCTGGTGTTGTTCTGATGTGGTTCTGATGTGGTTCTGGTGTTGTTCTGATGTGGTTCTGATGTTGTTCTGATGTGGTTCCGCCTGTTGCTGCTCCGCTTTTTCTGTTTGATCAAATGAAGAAGCGGGTCAAAGTTTCATCAGGAATAAAAACCCGCGGACTGACTGACTGACTGTGACGTCACACTGACGGTACCGGTGCTGGTCGTCTTTTTTTTATGGATTTTAAATCACTCGACTTGTTTGTTTCTTCTGGATCAGTTCAGTCCCGTGTGTTGGTGTGTGTTTCTGCCGTGAACAGAGGATCAGGTGTGTGTCCTCACCTCAGGTGTGCGCGCGTGCATGTTCTCAACGACTTCCCGTGACAGTTTGTAATATAAAGGCGCTTTTAAAAGGTAATCAATGGATTTATTAATGTTGATTAGTAATATACTAATGAGCTATAGATGTAGCCTGTGAGCAGTGTAACGCGTTACATAGGCAATAAAAGTAACGTGTTACAGTGACACATTTCATTTAGCAGTAACGGAGTAACTCGCTACTAATAATAGTTAAGTAATATAGTACTTCAGTAATGTCACGTGACACGTTACAATCAATATGACTAAGCCTGCAATTAAAAATATGTATAGTATTATGTACAGTTGTAGTAAACACTCCTTCAGGACACTCACCTGTGCTCTTACACTGACTCTTTAAAGGGGCACTATGTAGTTTTGGTGAAGAAATTATGAACAGAAGAGAAAGATCTTCATTGACTGATTTATGTAATGGCTAAACAAATTAAATAAACAAACTCTCCTTGTTTTCATGACCAAATAAACAAACTGACCTTAAAGGACAACACGGTTTCATACTCTTTTACTTTGTTTATATGTGGCGGACCCTGCCACCTTTCCAGCTTCAAATAGTATTCTGGAGACCTTATTTTGCTCAGAGAACAGCTTGTTTATGCAGTTTTGGAAAAAGTACATATTTTGTATTGAGTTTGCATTATTACCTCCAGAGAAAGTTTGAATTTCTCTCACCAAAACTGCACAGTGCCCTTTAAAGGAGCACTTCGCGGATTATACTCATGTAATAATGAGCAGGTCACTGTTAAGTGTGTGAGAACAGTTTCATGTCCTCTGTGGTCCAAAGTCCAACCCTGCTGACGTCATCCCATGATTGTTTTCATTAAAGGTGCAATCATCTTGCATTATGGGAAATGTAGGAACGAGGAACAGGGCTTAAGTGGCACACCGCTGTCAAGCAATGGTTTGAAAATGTAATTATTGATTAGCGTTATACGTGCTATTAAAAAATAATAGTTTAAGTTCATATCTGGCTTCATGGCTGTCAGGACATATTAGTTTATTAATGTATAATAAACCATTTGTTCAACCAAAGAAAACTCCATTTATTTTAACTCTATTAAAGGAATATTGTAACCAATTATTGATTCTTAATAATAATTACACTGTGTACTGTGAAGCTGTCATATTCTCCGAGATGGTTGACATGAAAATCTCATAATTAAACATAATAATAATTGCTTGTGTTTTGACTTTTCCTCCAGCTGTTCAGTGAGCAGACATGTTGGTCCCACAGCTCCTCCTTGAGACTCTGGAAGAGCTGGTCGACGAGGAGTTAGAAACTCTCAAGTGGTACCTCTCGATGAAGATCCTGGACGGCTGCAACCCAATTCGGAAGGCGCATCTGCAGAATGCATCCCGAGTGCAAACCGTCAGTAAGATGATAGACAGCTACGGAGAAGAGTCGGCCGTGAACGTCACTGTTGAGATTCTGAGGAAGATGAACGTCAACAGCCATGCAGAGGATTTAAAGAGCAGATACGCAGGTGCTGTATGAGGCAAGGACTGACTTGTTCTTTTTCTCATCGTCTGTTACCTGTTCGTTTGTTGACATGTCTCTATACTAATTCTCTGCATCTGTATCTTTGCACCTGCAGCAGGAAAATCAGCTAATCCCGCCCCCTCCTCCTCCTCTTCCTCAGCTGCAGCACCTCCTGCAGCTCCTTCTGCTCCTGCAGCGATGACAGCTCAGCACGGAGCTGTGATCTTCGCCCCGAACATCGTCGGTGGCACAATGGGAGCCATGAATGTCACCATCAACAAATAAACTCCTGAAACACAACCAGACAACTTAACCTGCAGTCCTCCAGCTGCAGACGTGCTATTTGAAACAACATCTGCTGGCCAATCACAAGCAAATGTTTTCGCACGACCTAATCAGTTCTTAACAGGTGCAATGACAATTTTAAGTGTTTATTAATGTTTCGTTTTTATAGTTTTCCTGATCTTGCATGTGATTTCGCATGTCTGTGAGAAGAAGTGTGCAGATTTTACAGCCAAAACTTAAATTTTCTGGTAACAAAGTCATTTTTTTTTTTTTTTTAAAGCGTAGGTTCTTACGTAAAATTGTGAGCCATTTAATCTTTGCTAATTTGGAACCACCCTGCTGATACAGCTGGCTAAACAATGGCTGACAGGGGCGGGGATGGTTATAACACCTTATAAGAAAATGTTACAAACATCCCTGTAATCACAATTCACATATTTTCTCTATTCTACTCCTTTTTATTTCAGTATGCCAAGAAAGTGGTTGAGGAAAATGAATAATGTGGTGTCTGCACATGTACTTAAAGTTCCATCAGATGAAGTGAGGCACATTAAAACAGTGAGACTCCGTCTGCCATGTGACACTGAGCAGGTAGTGCAAGAATCAAAACCTCAGAGAACAATGTTAGATCGTCATCATCATCATCATCATCAAGCAGCCAAACAGTCTTTGACGCTCAGCAAATTTCAAACCCAAAGAAAAGTGTAAATTGTAAGTTAAAGGCCCACGAAAATCTGCACCCCTGGAAAACCTCCATCCATCTGTCACCACTGTGACTCTGATCCCTCTGATTAGATGGATGACACACACAGATACACACTCAGGTTCATGTTTTATCATTTAAGACAAAGACATGCTGTGTCTGAATTCAGGGTCTGCATCCTTCAGAGGAGCGTTTGAAGGCCAATTACATCACAACACCGCGCAAAGGCTGTCTCAATTCTTAGGCTCATCCAAATGCGGCCCTCTTTGCGCACCCGAAAAAGAAAGAAAGAAAGAGAGAAAATGGCGACATCGTGTGGCATAGATTGTCACTTTCGAGGGCCTGGGTGGCAGAGATCATGATGTAAGGGTAAAACATCTGGTGACGCAACCAGGAAATGCTCCAAAGACTCGACTGTCCCATTTAACAACAGTTGACGTGGCCTTCAAAGGTCTCTCTGAAGGACTCGCCTTCGAAGACCACAAAGGCCGGGTCCTTCGAAGGATGCAGACGCTGAATTGAGACACAACAACAGTGTGCATGTTTGTTGTTTGTCTAATTGTCAAACATCTTCCTGTGATTTTATGTTGATTATGAGCCACTTCTGACCTCCTGCTGAAGGTTTCATTCATAGGCATTATCACAGAATGTTCTTTAAGAAAGCTCGTCTAATGTTAGGACCAACACCACTGACACTGTTCTTCATTTAGTCATTTAGAAGCACAGGAAGGTGCTTTAGTGTTGGTATGCACAATAAACCTGTACAGATGCATGTTTTGTGGTGTGGTCTCTGTTTGTAGTGATGTTTCTGTTACAATCTTACATTTACAATTGACACCAGGTTGTGTTACAACATACCCTGGTGGTGTGGTGGGTAGTAACAATGGCACTTATTGCATTTGACATCAAATAATGAATTCTGTGATATAGTTGGAGAAGTAAACAACTTGTTATTTTTAGTAGACAAGTGAGGGAATTTTGTGTCAACATTTGAGTGCCCTACCACAAACATTCTGCAAGTTACAGGAGCTGACAAATACAAAATAAACAGTGTAACTGAACCTTTTCTTAATGTTGTTTTTTCCTGGTGTTCAAAATATTCTTATATTCTGATTTTATTTGTGTTTTCAAGTGAAATGATGAATAATAAAAGCCTCCACCGCTGCTGGTGGAATACATAGACACAGCTGTGTTAACATCTGTTTGTACTTTGGGGTGTAATGACGTCACAGTGTCTTTCACTACTCGAACCTCTCTGAAACCGAAAGCGATTTATTTCCGCCATTTTCTGTACATTAACTGCACGCTGCTGTTACACGGTGAGTGTTTTTATATCAGAGGGCTCAGATGAGAAGCAGCTCTGGCCTCTGTGGTTCTGATGTGGTTCTGATGTGGTTTTGATGTGGTCTCGCCTGTTGCTGCTCTGCTTTCTCTGTTTGATCAAAAGCGGATCAAAGTTTCATCAGGAGTGAAACCCGCGGACTGACTCACTGACTGTGACGTCACACTGACGGAACCGATGCTGGTTCTCACTTTTATGGATTTTAAATCACTCGACTTGTTTGTTTCTTCTGGATCTTTTTGTTGGTGTGTGTTTCTGCTGTGAACAGACGATCAGGTGTGTGTCTTCACCGCAGGTGAGAGCGCGTGCATGTTCTAAAAGACTTCCGGTGACAGTTTCTCATATAAAGGCGCTTTTAAAAGGTAATCGAAGGCTTTATTAATGTTGATTAGTAATATACTAATGATCTATAGATGTAGCCCGTGAGCAGTGTCGGAGGTAACGCGTTACAAAGTGACAAAAGTAACGCGTGACAGTGGCACATTTCTTTTAGCGGTAATGGAGTAATATAACTATATATTTCAGTACTATAGTACTACAGTTATGTCACGTAACGCGTTACAATCCGCGTTACCGACCGAAGAAGTGATGCGTCGGTTGTCTTTTTTTAAAAACCCGTCCGACACCAACAGAACCACATTAGTAAAGGCTGTGTGTTCGGTTCAGCCTCTGTGGGACTGAAATGAGCCTCATGATGAAGTCTGAGCGCACCTTGAATCACAGTCTTCCTCTCTCACAGCTACAACACCACCACAGACTGCACATCTAACAAACTAAATGATAACAAATAAAAGATTTCACAGCTCCTATAATGTCTGCAGGATAAATGTTTCAGGCGATGAGAAACGACTAGTTTGACATTTACCTGGGTAACTCGTTATCGTGATTGTTGCTGTCCTGTGTTTTTCAGCTTTGAACGAACTCAGTTGCCTTTAAATATCGAGATGGTTTTGCAGCACTGCTTAAATATTTTCTCAAGGTTAATCATGTTCTCAGTAAATCATCTAACATGTTCATCATCACGACAACTGTGCCTTACTTAATGGAAAGTTTATTAAGATACCTGCTTTTGGTAACTTTAATTTGGCTCATTGTTCAGTTTCCCTTCAGTAGTTGAGAACGTTGCACACACGTGTTCAGCAAAGAGAAGTTGTGCTGCAAGACCGTCATGTTAAAGATCAATTATGTGTTGCATGTGGATACAGATGACTGCTGATCTCATCTCCATTCTCTCACAACTTCTTAAAAGTTGTTACATTAAATAAGTGAGTGCCTCTGTAGTTTATCAGGAAACAACTTAA
This sequence comes from Sparus aurata, assembly GCF_900880675.1. NCBI lineage: Eukaryota > Metazoa > Chordata > Actinopteri > Spariformes > Sparidae > Sparus > Sparus aurata. The sequence goes on along the minus strand of NC_044187.1, from coordinate 9,088,417 downwards.
CAACTTATTAATACATAATTGTATTATAACTGCACAGAGAACTGTTTCTTTATGACTTATATAATAATATTTTTTAAATGTGAGTGACCTTTTAACACATCCTGAGTTTATTATAAAGGTGAATCTTTGAGCCTCATCACTGACTTTACTTCCACTTAAAGGGGCAGTTTGTAGAATTGTATTCCCCTGTGAATAAATCACAGTTTTGACATTATGGTGTTTATGTGTTGTGTTGCATAGATATATACTGATGTTAGCATGCTAACCAGCTAGCCCCACCAGACTAACACTCCCCTGATCCGAACCGCAAGCTGCACAGCTAACTGAGCTAACTGGTTAGAAGTGACATAATGCAGAAACAAGTGATGGAGACAGAGACACCGTTCACCCTGTTACAAGACACTGTGCCATCAACATGACTTTAAAAGTGTTATTTTATGTTCATAAAGTTTCATGATGTCGCTTAAAACTGCAGACTTGATGTCATTTTTGACATTTGAAACCACCAGACTGCTCCTTTATAAATGACCTACTAACGTTTATCACTTTAGATGTGATGACTCTTCAGAGTGAATCTCAATGTTTGCAGCCTTTTCTTTTATTGACACTAATCGGGAACTCACTTCTGCCTCTTCCAGCTGTTCAGTGAGCAGACATGTTGGTCTCACAGCTCCTCCTGCAGACTCTGAAAAAGCTTTGCAAAGATGACTTTGAAACATTCAAGTTCTACCTCTCCGATAACATTTTGGACGGCTGCGACCCGATTCTGCCAGCTGATCTGGAGAATGCAACCCAAGTGCAAACTGTCAGAAAGATGATAGACACCTACGGAGAAGACTCGGCTGTGAAAGTCACTCTTAAGATTCTGAAGGAGATGAACTGCAACGGCCCTAAACAGGAGTTGGAGAGCAGATACGCAGGTGCTGTATGAGGCGAGGACTGACTTGTTCTTTTTCTCAAAGTTTCTCGCTGTTCCTCACAGCTCAGCTGCAGTGGATGTTCTGAGATAAAGCAACTGAAATCAGTCACTTTTATGTTTGTTTGTTTTGTTGACATGTCTCTGTACTAATTCTCTGCATCTGTATCTTTGCATCTGCAGCGGGAAAACCAGCTACACCCGCCCCCTCCTCCTCCTCCTCAGCTGCAGCAGCTCCTGCAGCGATGACAGCTCAGCATGGAGCTATGATCTCTGGCCCAAACATCGACAGTGGGCCAGTTTATCTTTACTAATTTGGAACCACCCTGCTGATACAGCTGGCTAAACAATGGCTGACAGGGGCGGGGATGGTTGTAACACCTTATAAGAAAATGTTACAACCATCCCTGAATCACAATTCACATATTTTCTCTATTCTACTCCTTTTTATTTCAGTTTGCCAAGAAAGTGGTTGAGGAAAATGAATAATGGGGTGTCTGCACATGTACTTAAAGTTCCATCAAATGAAGTGAGGCACATTAAAACAGTGAGACTTCGTCTGCCATGTGACACTGAGCAGGTAGTGCAAGAATCAAAACCTCAGAGAACAAGGTTAGATCATCATCATCATCATCATCATCGTCATCAAGCAGCCAAACAGCCTTTGATGCACAGCAAATTTCAAACCCAAAGAAAAGTGTGAATTGTAAGTTAAAGGCCCACGAAAATCTGCACCCCTGGAAAACCTCCATCCATCTGTCACCACTGTGACTCTGATCCCTCTGATTAGATGGATGACACACACAGATACACACTCAGGTTCATGTTTTATCATTTAAGACAAAGACATGCTGTGTCTGAATTCAGGGTCTGCATCCTTCAGAGGAGTGTTTGAAGGCCAATTACATCACAACACCGCGCGAAGGCTGTCTCAATTGGAAGGCTCCTCCAAATGCAGCCCTCTTTGCGCACCCGAAAAAGAAGAAAGAAAGAAAGAAAGAAAGAGAGAAAATGGCGACATCGTGTGGCATAGATTGTCACTTTCGAGGGCCTGGGCGGCAGAGATCATGATGTAAGGGTAAAACATCTGGTGACGCAACCAGGAAATGCTCCAAAGACTAGACTGTCCCATTTAACAACAGCTGACGTGGCCTTCGAAGGTCTCTCTGAAGGACTCGCCTTCGAAGACCACAAAGGCCGGGTCCTTCGAAGGATGCAGATGCTGAATTGAGACACAACAACAGTGTGCATGTTTGTTGTTTTTCTAATTGGCAAACATCTTCCTGTGATTTTATGTGGATTATGAGCCACTTCTGACCTCCTGCTGAAGGTTTCATTCATAGGCATTATCACAGAATGTTCTTTAAGAAAGCTCGTCTAACGTTAGGACCAACACCACTGACACTGTTCTTCATTTAGTCATTTAGAAGCACAGGAAGGTGCTTTAGCGCACAATAAACCTGTACAGATGCATGTTTTGTGGTGTGGTCTCTGTTTGTAGTGATGTTTCTGATACAATCTTACATTTACAATTGACCCCAGGTTGTGTTACAACATACCCTGCAGTGTGGTGGGTTGTAACAATGGCACTCGTTGCATTTGACATCAAATAATGAATTCTGTGATATAATTGGAGAAGTAAACAACATGGACAACAGTGGACAAACAAGGGTACTTTGTGTCAACATTTGAGTGCCCTACCACGAACAATCTGCAAGTTACAGGAGCTGACAAATACAAAATAAATAGTGTAACGGAACCTTTTCTTAATGTTGTGTTTTCCTGGTGTTCAAAATATTCTTATATTCTGATTTTATTTGTGTTTTCAAGTGAAATGATGAATACTAAAAGCCTCCACCGCTGCTGGTGGAATACATAGACACAGCTGTGTTAACATCTGTTTGTTATTTGGGGTCTAATGACGTCACAGTGTCTTTCACTACTCGAACCTCTCTGAAAGCGAAAGCGATTTATTTCCGCCATTTTCTGTACATTAACTGCACGCTGCTGTTACACGGTGAGTGTTTTTATATCAGAGTGCTCAGATGAGAAGCAGCTCTGGCCTCTGTGGTTCTCATGTGGTTCTGATGTGGTTTTGATGTGGTTCCGCCTGTTGCTGCTCTGCTTTCTCTGTTTGATCAAAAGCGTGTCAAAGTTTCATCATGAATAAAAACCCGCGGACTGACTGACTGTGACGTCACACTGACGGAACCGGTGCTGGTTCTCACTTTTATGGATTTTAAATCACTCGACTTGTTTGTTTCTTCTGGATCTTTTTGTTGGTGTGTGTTTCTGCTGTGAACAGACGATCAGGTGTGTGTCTTCACCGCAGGTGAGAGCGCGTGCATGTTCTAAAAGACTTCCGGTGACAGTTTCTCATATAAAGGCGCTTTTAAAAGGTAATCGAAGGCTTTATTAATGTTGATTAGTAATATACTAATGATCTATAGATGTAGCCCGTGAGCAGTGTCGGAGGTAACGCGTTACAAAGTGACAAAAGTAACGCGTGACAGTGACACATTTCATTTAGCAGTAACGGAGTATTATAACTCGTTATATTTCAGTACTATAGTACTACAGTTATGTCACGTAACGCGTTACAATCCGCGCTACCGACCGAAGAACCCGTCCGACACCAACAGAACCACATTAGTAAAGGCTGTGTGTTCGGTTCAGCCTCTGTGGGACTGAAATGAGCCTCATGATGAAGTCTGAGCGCACCTTGAGTCACAGTCTTCCTCTCTCACAGCTACTACACCACCACACACTGCACATCTAACAAACTAAATGATAACAAATACAAGATTTCACAGCTCCTATAATGTCTGCAGGATAAATGTTTCAGGCGATGAGAAACGACTAGTTTGACATTTACCTGGGTAACTCGTTATCGTGATTGTTGCTGTCCTGTGTATTTCAGCTTTGAACGAACTCAGTTGCCTTAAATATCGAGATGGTTTTGCAGCACTGCTTAAATATTTTCTCAAGGTTAATCATGTTCTCAGTAAATCATCTAACATGTTCATCATCACGACAACTGTGCCTTACTTAATGGAAAATTTATTAAGATACCTGCTTTTGGTAACTTTAATTTGGCTCATTATTCAGTTTCCCTTCAGTAGTTGAGAACGTTGCACACACGTGTTCAGCAAAGAGAAGTTGTGCTGTAAGACCGTCATGTTAAAGATCAATTATGTGTTGTATGTGGATACAGATTACTGCTGATCTCATCTCCATTCTCTCACAACTTCATAAAAGTTGTTACATTAAATAAGTGAGTGCCTCTGTAGTTTATCAGGAAACAACTTAACAACTTATTAATACATAATTGTATTATAACTGCACAGAGAACTGTTTCTTTATGACTTATATAATAATATTTTTTAAATGTGAGTGACCTTTTAACACATCCTGAGTTTATTATAAAGGTGAACCTTTGAGCCTCATCACTTTATTTACTTCCACTTAAAGGGGAAGTTTGTAGAATTGTATTCACCTGTGAATAAATCACAGTTTTGACATTATGGTGTTTATGTGTTGTGTTGCATAGATATATACTGATGTTAGCATGCTAACCAGCTAGCCCCACCAGACCACCAGCACTCCCCTGATCCTCAAGCTCCCAGTCCGAACCGCAAGCTGCACAGCTAACTGAGCTAACTGAGCTAACTGGTTAGAAGTGACATCGTGCAGAAACAAGTGATGGAGACAGAGACACCGTTCACCCTGTTACAAGACACTGTGCCATCAACATGACTTTAAAACTGTTATTTTATGTTGATAAAGTTTCATGATGTCGCTTAAAACTGCAGACTTGATGTCGTTTTTGACATTTGAAACCACCAGACTGATCCTTTATAAATGACCTACTAACGTTTATCACTTTAGATGTGATGACTCTTCAGAGTGAATCTCAATGTTTGCAGCCTTTTCTTTTATTGACACTAATCTGGAACTCACTTCTGCCTCTTCCAGCTGTTCAGTGAGCAGACATGTTGGTCTCACAGCTCCTCCTTCAGACTCTGAAAAAGCTTTGCAAAGATGACTTTGAAACATTCAAGTTCTACCTCTCCGATAACGTTTTGGACGGCTGCGACCCGATTCTGCCAGCTGATCTGGAGAATGCAACCCAAGTGCAAACTGTCAGAAAGATGATTGACACCTACGGAGAAGACTCGGCTGTGAAAGTCACTCTTAAGATTCTGAAGGAGATGAACTGCAACGGCCCTAAACAGGAGTTGGAGAGCAGATACGCAGGTGCTGTATGAGGCGAGGACTGACTTGTTCTTTTTCTCAAAGTTTCTCGCTGTTCCTCACAGCTCAGCTGCAGTGGATGTTCTGAGATAAAGCAACCAAAATCAGTCACTTTTATGTTTGTTTGTTTTGTTGACATGTCTCTGTACTAATTCTCTGCATCTGTATCTTTGCATCTGCAGCGGGAAAACCAGCTACACCCGCCCCCTCCTCCTCCTCCTCAGCTGTAGCAGCTCCTGCAGCGATGACAGCTCAGCACGGAGCTATGATCTCTGGCCCAAACATCGACAGTGGGCCAGTTTATCTTTACTAATTTGGAACCACCGTGCAGATACAGCTCGCTAAACAATGGCTGACAGGGGCGGGGATGGTTGTAACACCTTATAAGAAAATGTTACAACCATCCCTGAATCACAATTCACATATTTTCTCTATCCTGCTCCTTTTTATTTCAGTTTGCCAAGACAGTGGGTGAGGAAAATGAATAATGGGGTGTCTGCACATGTACTTAAAGTTCCATCAGATAAAGTGAGGCACATTAAAACAGTGAGACTTCGTCTGCCATGAGACACTGAGCAGGTAGTGCAAGAATCAAAACCTCAGAGAACAATGTTTGATCATCATCATCATCATCATCATCATCATCAAGCAGCCAAACAGTCTTTGATGCTCAGCAAATTTCAAACCCAAAGAAAAGTGTGAATTGTAAGTTAAAGGCCCACGAAAATCTGCACCCCTGGAAAACCTCCATCCATCTGTCACCACTGTGACTCTGATCCCTCTGATTAGATGGATGACACACACAGATACACACTCAGGTTCATGTTTTATCATTTAAGACAGACACTTGCTGTGTCTGAATTCAGGGTCTGCATCCTTCAGAGGAGCGTTTGAAGGCCAATTACATCACAACACCGCGCAAAGGCTGTCCTAATTCTTAGGCTCATCCAAATGCGGCCCTCTTTGCGCACCCGAAAAAGAAAGAAAGAAAGAGAGAAAATGGCGACATCGTGTGGCATAGATTGTCACTTTCGAGGGCCTGGGCGGCAGAGATCATGATGTAAGGGTAAAACATCTGGTGACGCAACCAGGAAATGCTCCAAAGACTCGACTGTCCCATTTAACAACAGTTGACGTGGCCTTCAAAGGTCTCTCTGAAGGACTCGCCTTCGAAGACCACAAAGGCCGGGTCCTTCAAAGGATGCAGACGCTGAATTGAGACACAACAACAGTGTGCATGTTTGTTGTTTTTCTAATTGTCAAACATCTTCCTGTGATTTTATGTGGATTATGAGCCACTTCTGACCTCCTGCTGAAGGTTTCATTCATAGGCATTATCACAAAATGTTCTTTGAGAAAGCTCGTCTAACGTTAGGACCAACACCACTGACACTGTTCTTCATTTAGTCATTTAGAAGCACAGGAAGGTGCTTTAGTGTTGGTATGCACAATAAACCTGTACAGATGCATGTTTTGTGGTGTGGTCTCTGTTTTTAGTGATGTTTCTGATACAATCTTACATTTACAATTGACCCCAGGTTGTGTTACAACATACCCTGGTAGTGTGGTGGGTTGTAACAATGGCACTCGTTGCATTTGACATCAAATAATGAATTCTGTGATATAGTTGGAGAAGTAAACAACATTGTTATTTTTTAGTGGACAAGTGAGGGAACTTTGTGTCAACATTTGAGTGCCCGACCACAAACATTCTGCAAGTTACAGGAGCTGACAGATACAAAATAAATAGTGTAACTGAACCTTTTCTTAATGTTGTGTTTTCCTGGTGTTCAAAATATTCTTATATTCTGATTTTATTTGTGTTTTCAAGTGAAATGATGAATACTAAAAGCCTCCACCGCTGCTGGTGGAATACATAGACACAGCTGTGTCAACATCTGTTTGTAATTTGGGGTCTAATGACGTCACAGTGTCTTTCACTACTCGAACCTCTCTGAAACCGAAAGCGATTTATTTCCGCCATTTTCTTTATATTAACTGCACGCTGCTGTTACACGGTGAGTGTTTTTATATCAGAGGGCTCAGATGAGAAGCAGCTCTGGCCTCTGTGGTTCTGTTGTGGTTCTGATGTGGTTCTGCTGTGGTTTTGATGTGGTTCCGCCTGTAGCTGCTCTACTTTCTCTGTTTGATCAAAAGCGAGTCAAAGTTTCATCAGGAGTGAAACCCGCGGACTGACTGACTGACTGTGATGTCACACTGACGGAACCGGTGCTGGTTCTCACTTTTATTGATTTTAAATCACTCGACTTGTTTGTTTCTTCTGGATCTTTTTGTTGGTGTGTGTTTCTGCTGTGAACAGACGATCAGGTGTGTGTCTTCACCGCAGGTGAGAGCGCGTGCATGTTCTAAAAGACTTCCGGTGACAGTTTCTCATATAAAGGCGCTTTTAAAAGGTAATCAATGGCTTTATTAATGTTGATTAGTCATATACTAATGATCTATAGATGTAGCCTGTGAGCAGTGTCGGAGGTAACGCGTTACAAAGTGACAAAAGTAACGCGTGACAGTGACACATTTCTTTTAGCGGTAATGGAGTAATATAACTCGTTATATTTCAGTACTATAGTACTACAGTTATGTCACGTAACGCGTTACAATCCGCGCTACCGACCGAAGAACCCGTCCGACACCAACAGGACCACATAAGTAAAGGCTGTGTGTTCGGTTCAGCCTCTGTGGGACTGAAATGAGCCTCATGATGAAGTCTGAGCGCACCTTGAATCACAGTCTTCCTCTCACAGCTACAACACCACCACAGACTGCACATCTAACAAACTAAATGATAACAAATACAAGATTTCACAGCTCCTATAATGTCTGCAGGATAAATGTTTCAGGCGATGAGAAACGACTAGTTTGACATTTACCTGGGTAACTCGTTATCGTGACCTGAGACCACATATTGTCTTAGATGTTGGATGTTGTGACATGTTGTCTCTTCCTGCCTTTAAAGGCTGCATTCCCGTAAAGTGATGCAACTTCTCAACTTGTTCTCCTTGTTATACTTTCCGGATCCACTTAGTCATTACATCACTGAATAGGACTAGAATGATGTGAAATTATAATGTTGAAGATGATGAATGGTAGTTATAAATCAGCTATTGGCTTTGATTGTGTTTGTTTTTTGCGTGTGATTGTTGCTGTCCTGTGTTTTTCAGCTTTGTACGAACTCAGTTGCCTTAAATATCGAGATGGTTTTGCAGCACTGCTTAAAATGTTTTCTCAAGGTTAATCATGTTCTCAGTAAATCATCTAACATGTTCATCATCACGACAGCTGTGCCTTACTTAATGGAAAGTTTATTAAGATACCTGCTTTTGGTGACTTTAATTTGGCTCATTATTCAGTTTCCCTTCAGTAGTTGAGAACGTTGCACACACGTGTTCAGCAAAGAGAAGTTGTGCTGCAAGACCGTCATGTTAAAGATCAATTATGTGTTTTATGTGGATACAGATTACTGCTGATCTCATCTCCATTCTCTCACAACTTCATAAAAGTTGTTACATTAAATAAGTGAGTGCCTTTGTAGTTTATCAGGAAACAACTTAACACCTTATTAATACATGATTGTATTATAACTGCACAGAGAACTGTTTCTTTATGACTTATATATCATATTTTTTAAATGTGAGTGACCTTTTAACACATCCTGAGTTTATTATAAAGGTGAACCTTTGAGCCTCATCACTGACTTTACTTCCACTTAACTGAGCTAATTGGCTAGAGTGACATCGTGCAGAAACAAATGATGGAGACAGTAGCTGTTTTTAGACAGAGCACCAAGCCGCCAATTTGCCCGTACTTTTGGCGGCTCGGTCCGCGGTTTTAGACAGAGGGCGGCAAATTGGAGGTCTGTTTTTGCCTGCCAATTTTCCGCCTCGGAGGGTACACTTATTTCCACATTGCCTGCTATCTAAAAACGAGGCGACAATGTGCCGGCCTCTGCGTGAGGTGGGCAAAGGTGTCGATGACCTGCACTGTTGTGCGACCCACAGCCGGGAAGTTTTAAAACCAGGAAACAGCTGATCACAGCAGTCAGTCCATCACCCGCGGACATTAAGATGAACAACTGGACAGCTGCTGGGATCCAGGAGATGCTAGCGTCTCCTCGGTCTCTGTAGCTGTTTGGTTGTTTTAGCTTGTTGTTGTGTCGGCAGGCTAAGACCGGTCGCTACTTTCAAATTAAAAGCCCCCCGCTAAGAACCCAGTTCTAAACTCCAATGGGGTGCAATGTAAAGCTCTTATTTTGAAGACAAATTCGTTGTCACCGTTCACAGCCCAACTTCGAGCTTCACGTCACGTCACATGTTTACGCCTACCTCAGAGGCGGCTTTTAGAAAAGGAGGAATATTACGCCTCCGTTTTAGAAAGACAGGCCGGCACATTGCCGCCCTTACCTTGGAGCAAATGTGCCGCCTTTTCTATCTAAAAAGGGCTAGAGACACCGTTCACCCTGCTACAAGACACTGTGCCATCAACATGACTTTAAAACTGTTATTTTAAGTTCATAAAGTTTCATGATGTTGCTTAAAACTGCAGACTTGATGTCGTTTTTGACATTTGAAACCACCAGACTGCTCCTTTATAAATGACCTACTAACGTTTATCACTTTAGATCTGATGAATCTCAATTTTTGCAGCCTTTTCTTTTATTGTCACTAATCTGGAACTCACTTCTGCCTCTTCCAGCTGTTCACTGAGCAGACATGTCGGTCTCACAGCTCCTCGTTCAGACTCTGAAAAAGCTTCGCAAAGATGACTTTGAAACATTCAAGTTCTACCTCTCCGATAACATTTTGGATGGCTGCGACCCGATTCTGCCAGCTGATCTGGAGAATGCAACCCAAGTGCAAACTGTCAGAAATATGATAGACAGCTACGGAGAAGACTCGGCTGTGAAAGTCACTCTTACGATTCTTAAGGACATGAACTGCAACGGCCCTAAACAGGAGTTGGAGAGCAGATACGCAGGTGCTGTATGAGGCGAGGACTGACTTGTTCTTTTTCTCAAAGTTTCTCACTGTTCCTCACAGCTCAGCTGCAGTGGATGTTCTGAGATAAAGCAACCAAAATCAGTCACTTTTATGTTTGTTTGTTTCTCTTTACTAATTCTCTGCATCTGTATCTTTGCATCTGCAGCGGGAAAACCAGCTACACCTGCCCCCTCCTCCTCCTCCTCCTCCTCCTCCTCCTCAGCTGCAGCACCTCCTGCAGCTCCTTCTGCTCCTGCAGCGATGACAGCTCAGCATGGAGCTATGATCTTCGCCCCAAACATCGTCGGTGGCACAATGGGAGCCATGAATGTCACCATCAACAAATAAACTCCTGTAACACAACCAGACAACTTAACCTGCAGTCCTCCAGCTACAGACGTGCTATTTGGCACAACATCTGCCGGCCAATCACAAGCAAATGTTTTCTCACTGTCTAATCAATTCTAAACAGGTGCAATGACAAGTTTAAGTGTTTATTAATGTTTCGTTTTTATAGTTTCCCTGATCTTGCATGTGAATTTGCATGTCTGTGAGAAGAAGTGTGCAGATTTTACAGCCAAAATATACAATTTCAGGTAACAAAGTAATTTATTGGACCAAGTCTATATTTTGATTAGTACTGATATACTGCTGACATTTGAATTAGGTAACTTAAAGTTTTAGTTTAAAGCGTAGGTTCTTACATAAAATTGTGAGCCATTTAATCTTTGCTAATTTGGAACCACCGTGCAGATACAGCTCGCTAAACAATGGCTGACAGGGGCGGGGATGGTTGTAACACCTTGTAAGAAAATGTTAAAACCATCCCTGAATCACAATTCACATATTTTCTCTATCCTGCTCCTTTTTATTTCAGTATGCCAAGACAGTGGGTGAGGAAAACTAATAGTGGGGTGTCTGCACATGTACTTAAAGTTCCATCAGATGAAGTGAGGCACATTAAAACAGTGAGACTTCGTCTGCCATGTGACACTGAGCAGGTAGTGCAAGAAATCAAAACCTCAGAGAACAATGTTAGATCATCATCATCATCATCATCATCGTCATCAAGCAGCCAAACAGTCTTTGATGTACAGCAAATTCTAAACCCAAAGAAAAGTGTAAATTGTAAGTTAAAGGCCCACGAAAATCTGCACATCAGGAAAACCTCCATCCATCTGTCACCACTGTGACTCTGATCCCTCTGATTAGATGGATGACACACACAGATACACACTCAGGTTCATGTTTTATCATTTAAGACAAAGACATGCTGTGTCTGAATTCAGGGTCTGCATCCTTCAGAGGAGCGTGTGAAGGCCAATTACATCACAACACCACATGAAGGCTGTCCTAATTCGAAGGCTCCTCCAAATGCAGCCCAAAAATGCGGCCCTCTTTGTGCGCCCAAAAAAGAAGAAAGAAAGAGAAAATGGCGACATCATGTGGCATAGATCATCACTTTCGTGGGCCTGGGCGGCAGAAATCACAACATCTGGTGACGCAACCAGGAAATGCTCCAAAGACTCGACTGCCACATTTAACAACAGTTGACGTGGCCTTCAAAGGTCTCTCTGAAGGACTCACCTTCAAAGACCACAAAGGCCGGGTCCTTCGAAGGATGCAGACCCTGAATTGAGACACAGCAACAGTGTTCATGTTTGTTGTTTTACTAATTGTCAAACATCTTCCTGTGATTTTTACGTGGATTATGAGCCACTTCTGACCTCCTGCTGAAGGTTTCATTCATAGGCATTATCACAAAATGTTCTTTAACCTCTTAATGAACGCCCCTCTTTTAAGGTTCTTTTTCCAAAATGACATACCAAAATTAAAAGCATGACAGCTCCCACATAGTTTGAGACTCAGGGATGTGCCTGGTACCATTGGAAAGGTAACACCCTCAAGGTTTTTCTAGAAGTGTAGGTGTGATTCTATGATATACTGACACAGAGTTACAGAGGTTGGAAGACAGGTTTTGGTTTCCGTCGAAAAAACAACGGTGTTTCTTAAGGGGTTAAGAAAGCTCGTCTAACGTTAGGACCAACACCACTGACACTGTTCTTCATTGAGTCATTTAGAAGCACAGGAAGATGCTTTAGTGCACAATAAACCTGTACAGATGCATGTTTTGTGGTGTGGTCTCAGTTTTTAGTGATGTTTCTGTTACAATCTTACATTTGCAATTGACCCCAGGTTGTGTTACAACATACCCTGGTAGTGTGGGGGGTTGTAACAATGGCACTACTTGCATTGGACATCAAATAATGAATTCTGTGAAATAAATGGAGACGTTAACAACATTGTTATTTTTAGTAGACAAGTGAGGGAACTTTGTGTCAACATTTGAGTGCCCGACCACAAACAATCTGCAAGTTATAGGAGCTGACATATACAAAATAAATAGTGTAATAGAACCTTTTCTTCTTTTATTTTCTTGTGTTTTCCTGGTGTTCAAAATATTCTTTTATTCTGATTTTATTTGTGTTTTCAAGTGAAATAAAAAATGCTAAAAGCCTCCACCGCTGCTGGTGGATGACTTCACAGTATCTTTCACCACTCCAACCTCTCTGAAACTGAAAGCAATTTATTTCCGCCATTTCTGCACGCTGCTGTCACGCGGAGAGTCTTTTTTTTATATCAGAGGGCTCAGATGAGAAGCAGCTCTGGCCTCTGTGGTTCTGCTGTGGTTCTGATGTGGTTTTTGATGTGGTTCCGCCTGTTGCTGCTCTGCTTCCTCTGTTTGATCAAATGATTCAGCACATTAGCCTCGGTGGTTTTTCCGCTCGCTCTTGAGTCTTGGATAGCATCTCTTAGAATAGTTTGCAGCTAGCTAACCAGTCAACCAGTCAGCTAAACAGTCATGTCTCCTCCACTAAGCTCATGCATCTTTCCTGGATGCCACAGTGTGCAGGGTGACGGCGCTGTTTGCTTATTTAAGTTTCCTAAAGACGACAATGTAAGGAAACGGTTATGAGACTTATGAGACTCAGCTTTATAACAATGTTGTATTAAGTAAGTGAGTGCCTTTTTAATGTATCATGAAACCACTTAACAACTTAGTAATATATAATTGTATTATAACTGCACATAGAACTGTTTCTACGACTTATATAATTATATTTTTAAATGTGAGTGACCTTTTAACACTTTCTGAATAGTTTATTATAAAGGTGAAACTTTGAGCCTCATTACTGACTTTACCTCCACTTAAAGGGGCAGTTTGTTGAACTTTAGTCACTTAAATCACAGTTTTGACATTATGATGTTTATCCACGGACGTGCACAGGTACGGGCTATTGTTTGCCCTTTGTACCAGAGCTGCCCCTCTGGAGAGAGTGCCTTTTTTTCCCTTTGCTGTCCATACTTGGTAAAGTAGAAGTGTTAAAACGAATTAAATCTCCATATAATTCAAACTTTTTTTCTGTAATCAAAAAGTTATTTTATTTTGACAACGTCAGTGATGCCCTCTGCCCCTCGTCACGTGACTTTAATCTGACACTGTGGGTGCACAATTCAGTTTATAGGTGTACGAGATAGGGGTGGGAAATACTGCAAATATTGTTATCGATCCAATACCAAGTAATTACAGTGCCAGTATTGCCAATACCGATACTGACACTTTTTCTTTGAAAATTACTGATCATTGAATGATTTTGTACTTTTGCCTTTATTGACTTAATCATGACTATGATAATAATAATAAAACACAGGACAAAGATTTTAGCCAATAAGAAAATTATGTTTAACATCATTAAATATATAACCTATCTGCATGAAGCCTAAATAGGAATACTAATGTTCCTTCAACAGCTGAAAAAGGGTTATTATACTCTGCCATATTCATACTTCAGGTATGAGGTAGGCTATATATCTAAATATAAGCATATATTTTTGAGTTCCAGTAAAACAATTAAGATTTATTTCAACTGTCTGAATATATAATAATAGTTTAAGCACTCTGCTAATATTACATCATTGACTACCAGTTACACTAACAACATTAATTAAAGCTGGAAATAACTTTCACTTCTAGAAATTGCTACCTGGATATTGTTGAGGTATTTGTTGAAAGGCCTCTGACAGTGACTGCTGTCTCTGTGCCAGGCATCTGGCTCGGGTTTGGGGAGCTCCCTCCTCCTCCTCCTCCTCCTCCCTCCGTTTGCTTTGCAGCTGAACATTTACTTTTGGGTGTGCTGCTTTTAAATGCACATACAAGTTTACCACATAAACGTATTGCTTTCCTGCACACGTCACAGGTAGCATTTTATCTGTCTGAAACTGTGAAATAACTCCAAACAGCACTCCTCTTCCTCTCCGCCAACATTAAGGGTCGCTTGTCGGTCTCTGCTCTGGAAGACAGCAAAGGAGGGTAGGGGGAGGGGCACAGTGAACTTGAGTGAGCGGGAGAGTGTGAGAGGTGGAGAGGAGCGCTGCAGATGCTACGCTCACAAACTCTGAAGAAAAACGAGTGATTTGCTGAACTTATAGAAGAGAAACTACAAGAAAACTATCGATCTCATCACGCTAGTATTGATCTGACACCAGTACTCACCTTGGTATTGATACTATCGATATTTGGATCGATCTGCCCACCCCTAGTACGAGAGGGAAGTTTTGTCAGTCAGGTGAGTTTTAAAAGTTATGGAGATCACAAATGCTCTGTGAATAGTACAAAAAATTGTCAACCTGGCCTTGAATAATGTGCAGTTGTTAACGTTTGCCTCACCTCACCTAACATTGCCTTTTATTAGCGTTAGCCTTTATGCTAGTAACATGAACCAAAGGAAGCTAATAACATCGGGAGCCTGATGATGTTTTGTGCCCCCAACGAAGACTTCAAGGCAGCGCAGGGTGTCCTCACTAAGGTAGAAATGTGTGTGTGTGTGTGTGTGTGTGTGTGTGTGTGTGTGTGTGTGTGTGTGTGTGTCAGTGTGTGGGGGCGGAGAGTCCCTTCCATGCAGCGCTGCCTTGAAGTCTGCGTTTGGGGCACAAAACACCATGGAGCTACCGGGAGACACGGTAGTGGATTCTCACTTGGTTCCGTCCCAATCCCGTGACAGAATAAAAACAATGAATCTGCTCTATTGGATGTGATGTGATATAGTATATTCAGTGTTGGAGAGTCGTGAACTACATATAGGCTATTTAATCTACTAGATTGAATACATTTTGCAGTTATTTCAAAACTGACGAGACAACAGGACCCTTTTTATTTCGTAATTTAGACTTTCATTGTTTAAATTTGTTATTTATTACCAAATGTTATTTAATTTTCAGGTATTTTTATTTTATTTATGTTTGAACTGTGAGGAAAGAAATTGCACTTATAGTTTAATTGCAATTAACTGGCAATTTCATTTGCTATGACTTTATATCATATGTTCACTGTCAATTTGTCAGTAGTTTGAACATTTTTTTCTAAGTGACTTACCTTATCCTACATAATTTATTTAATGTCAAGTAGGCCTATCTTATCAGAGGCATTTTCTTTAAGTTACAAACACTGCACTATACAGTATACAGTATACAGTATGTGCTACGCATAGTATGGTGAATGTATAAATATGTTCTGTAGGGGGCTAACCCTGAAAGCACCTGTCCGTGTGGTGCCCCTTTTCCAGGTTAGAGCAGTAGCCCCTCCAAATGTCTGTGCACGTCCCTGTGTTTGTGTATTGTGTTGCAGAGATATCTACTGATGTTAGCATGCTAACCAGCTAGCCCCACCAGACCAGTCAGAGTCCAAAGCTCCTGTGCTAGTGGTGCTTACACCAACACTCCCCTGATCCTCAAGCTGCCGGTCCGAACCGCAAGCTGCACAGCTAACTGAGCTAACCGAGCTAACTGACTAGAAGTGACAGAGTGCAGAAACAAGTGAAGGAGACAGAGACACCGTTCACCCTGATACAACCATAGACAGACGCTGGACTGTACATCGACGCCGCCATATTGGAGGAGGCAGCTCCGCCCCGTGAACTAATACAAGTCAATGGAGTGAACTTTATAAAACGCCTTCTACAAAGTGCTTTAAGTTAATGTCTCTCATTCACACACATACGAATATATTTGGGAAACAGATGGAACCAAAAACAACGTCTGTAACGCTCTCTGATGATCATAAACAAAGAAAATAATCAAAGTCAAGAATATGCAGAAAAATAGTAGTAGAATTAATAATAATAATAATAATGATAATGATAATAATAATTATAAAAAGATATGGTGCATATTTATAATTGTAGCCTACTGCGACTTTTTTTTTTTTTTTTTAACCATGAAATGTTATTTTATACATTACCATATTTTATAATATTCTGTCATGGAGTATATCACGGGGCGGCTGTAGCTTGGAGGGTAGAGCAGGTCGGCTAGTGGTCGGAAGGTCGCTGGTTCAAATCCCATCTCCAGGCTTAGCTGTGCTGTATGTGGAAGTGTCCTTAAGCGAGATACTGAACCCCAAATTGCTCCTGATGTGCAGTTGGCACCTTGCATGGCAGCTTCTTCCATCAGCTGCGATGAGCTGGCGACTTGTCCAGGGTGTATCCTGCCCTCGCCCAGAGAGGCTCCAGCAAACCCCCTCGACCCCATAAAAGGGATAAAGCGGTTACAGACAATGGATGGATGGATGGAGTATATCACTTCACTGCTAAAATAAAAGAAAGTAGGCTCACTGCCAGTTGCAGCTTCTTATCTTTGCAGTCTTTATTAATTTGTATCCATGATTGTGCTTAGATTATCATAAGTCACTGTCTTTATAAAAACGACGTTGGTGCTTTTTATTCCCACAGACGTCACATTTACATTTCAGGATCTGGTTATTATTTACAGATTCAAAAGTTAACTGTCATGTATCATCACAGCAACAGCGTTACATACATTGGCAGCTGTAAACCCTCGTGAAAACATTATAGTAGTCCATCCTGTGGTTTGGTGCCGACCTGTATACTGAACGCATAAGCAGTAGTTAACGTTTATAATCATCATATATAAATATATTTGTACGTGTGTGAATGTGTAAATGAGAGGCATTAACTTATAGCACTTTGTAGAAGGAGCTTTGTAAAGTTGACTCCATTGATTTGCATCAGTTCCAAAGTGGATCTGCCACATCCAATAAGGCATCGACGTATCGCAGCACTGGGCCAACCCGCTCAATGAGGCGTCTGTGTATATATGTCAGTGGTTACAAGACACTGTAAGATCAACATGACTTTAAAAGTGATAAAGCATTATTTTATCTGTTATCTGTTACTTTAAGTTCAAAAAGTTTCATAATGTTGCTTAAAACTGCAGACTTGATGTCTTATTTGACATTAGAAACCACCGACTGATCCTTTATAAATGACCTACTAACGTTTATAACTTTAGCTGTGAGGACTCTTTAGAGTGAATCTCAGCATTTATAGCCTTTTCTTTTATTGGCATTAATCTGGGACCTAATTCTGCCTCTTCCAGCTGTTCAGTGAGCAGACATGTTGGTCTCACAGCTCCTCCTTGGGACTCTGGAAAAGCTTCGCCAAGATGACTTTGAAACACTCAAGTTCTACCTCTCGGAGAACGTTTTGGACGGCTGCAACCCAATTCCGCAGTCTCATTTGGAGAATGCATCTCGAGTGCAAACAGCCAGAAAGATGATAGACACCTACGGAGAAGACTTGGCTGTGAAAGTCACTGTTAAGATTCTTAAGGACATGAACTGCAACGGCCCTAAACAGGAGTTGGAGAGCAGATACGCAGGTGCTGTATGAGACGAGGACTGACATGTTCTTTTTCTCAAAGTTTCTCGCTGTTCCTCACAGCTCAGCTGCAGTGGATGTTCTGAGATAAAGCAACCAAAATCAGTCACTTTTAAGTTTGTTTGTTTCTCTATACTAATTATCTACATCTGTATCTTTGCATCTGCAGCGGGAAAACCAGCTACACCTGCCCCCTCCTCCTCCTCCTCCTCCTCCTCCTCTGCTGCAGCACCTCCTTCTGCTCCTGGAGTGGTGATAGCTCAGGACAGATCTGTGATCATCGCCCCGAATGGCACAATGGGAGCCTTGAATATAACCATCAACAAATAAACTCCTGAAACACAACCAGACGTGACAACTTAACCTGCAGTCCTCCAGCTACAGACGTTCTATTAGAAACAACATCTGCAATTAATATTATCACTTCTTATATTTTAGAAACACTGAGTTTAGTATATTAACAGGACTTGTGTCTGCTTAAAACTACATTATAGTTATTTATAAACATGTGTTATATTTTGAAGTCAGCTCATTTCGGTATGAAATAATTGTATGACGATGAATTTACAATACTTAACGTCACAGTTTCTTGTTGACTGGGCTTCATTCCCATGTGATGCTGTTTTTAAGTCTCTTGAGCACGTTCAGGTCTAATAATGTCCATCACCTCCACAGCGGTGACGGCAGGTCGAGCAGAATATACATTTTTAAAATCAAATATCCATCTTTTCACTGGAGATTTTAAACTCAGTACCATCAGCAGATTGTTACAGAATATGTAAGCTTAAAATGTGCCTGACAAGTTTTCTTAATAAACAATAACAAAACACATAGTGTCGTCCTGTGCTGTCTGAACCTGCTGTAGAGAGGACTGCAGAGCAGACACGTGTCATTATTTCTTGTTTTGTTGCCTTCGCTTTGTGATGCTTTTTAAACTAGTTACTTAACAAGTAGAGCTCTGGATTAAAGGTTTTGTTGTGTGGAATAATAATCTGTAAGACTGTTTTATATACAGTAGATAGACAATAACAGTCCTGTCAGAAATTAATAGAAGCAACACGGAAATAATCAGCAGAGCAGTGATCAGAGACCTTCAGAAGGAGTTTGGCTCTCCTGAACAGCTACTGGAGGCTGCGATGGCATCAGACAATTTATCTTTTGATGAAGCTGTCGTGAAGTATCTGAAGATCTGTCTGGATCCTCAACAGTCCAGAACGTTCTGCAGTTCCCAGGTTCTTCTCCAGGGTGGGACGAGCTCTTACCAAACACTTCAGGTGCTGTTGTGAGACTAAATGACCACCTCAAACTTTTTCACCACCCACCGCCTCTTTTTAACTTTCTGACTCCCTGGGTTACGGTTTCCTCCGAGTCACTGCCATTCACCCAAACATTGCAGTAGTAACGTTTGTCACACAGTGGTGAGGTTTTGTCTCGTCTGGGTTTTTGTCTTGTGAATTTCCTGTTTTATTTTGAAAGTCTAACTCCCCTCTCGATTCAGGTCACTTGCCCTTCCTCATGTGTCCCTGGTCGGACGTCATCCCTGATGCCTGATTGTTTCCACCTGTTCCCCTCTCCCTCATGTGTTAATTAGTCTGCGTCTTCCTTTGTCTTGTGCCAGAGTGTTTGTGTTCATCCTGCATCTCCAGCCCTTTTCTCAAGCCACGACTACGCCCAGTTACTGTGTTTGTAATTCTGTTTTCTTGATCCTCTTAAGTGAGTGACTTTTTGTTTGTGATCTTTTTCAGTAAAGTGAAGTTTAAGTTTTTTCCTCTTTTGTTTGCCTCTGGTGGAGTGCCTCTTTTTGTTTCTTTACTTTCATAGATATTGATAGAGTAGTTTTGTTTATAGCCTTTGTCTTCCTCCTCTTTGGAGCGAATTTTTGTTGTAAGTTCTTTATTGCCTGAGTGCCAGAGTAGTTTAGTTTTTTGCTATTTTATTTTTCCTCCACAGTGAGCGACTTTTTTTTTCTGTTTTTTTTTTCCTTTTCTTTGGAGGTCTTTTTGCCTCAGTCTGTTTTGTGATTTGTTTCATGTTCCTTGCTTAGCAGTTTAGAGATTGTGGTTTATAGCCTATTTCTTTAAGTCACATTGCTTAAAAGAGTTCAAGTAAATTTCAAGTTATTTTTTGCAATTAAACTTGATTGAATTGCTTTAATTCTGCGTCTGAGTCCTGTCTTCCGCCCTAGCCTGACAACGTTAAAGAAATGCTAACCAGGCCGTGCAGGTGGTGCATCATGGGAAGCTGCGATGACTTCAAGAACCAGACAACTTTTCTTCAAGATGAATGTCGTTAATGGATAGAAGCTTTTTTTTTTCTTATTGTGAAACAGTCTGAAATGTGTCAGGACCCTACAGCTTTAAACATATTGTTTTCATACAAAAATATTAATCTGTTAAAAAAAAAAAAAAACTCTGGTCTGACCTTTTGAGAGGGCTTTTTAGGGAAGAATATGATTTAATTTCCACAGAGAGAAATGGTGTCAGAGGCCTCACTGTGGTCAGCATACGCGCTTTGTCCTGCATAAAGACGTGAGTTTTCACAGCAAAACTGTAACACTCAGCTCTTTGGTCAGTCTTGTTTTTGAAATGGGAAGATGAACTTATTCTTGTCATCATGAGGTAGAAACTACAAGCAGACACAATGCTGAGGCTGCTGCATTCTCTGCAGATTCACTTCTGGAGCCGATACTGTAAGACATCTCCTGAGATATTCAAGAAAACCATTCTGACTTTTGGTGAAACTGGATGAAATCAAAGATGTGATATAATATCTGTGTTTGTTCAGTGATGATTTGTGCATGTTAACGTTCATCCTGCAGATCAATATTTAATTTTTATTTTGTGATTTTAATATGTTAATGTTTTGAAAAACAATGTTTTCTAACACACTAAGCAGGAATAAAAGTGTTGTACTGTGAAATTGACGTGTCGCATGCATGTCAGAACATCCCGAGCGCAAACAGCCAGAGTGATGATAGAAAGCAGCGGAGAAGAGTCGGCCGTGGAAGTCACTGTTAAGATTCTGAGGAAGATGAAATTACACGGCCGTATATAGAAGTTGGGGAGAAGAGTCGAAGGTGCTGTATGAGACGAGGACTGACTTGTTCTTTTTCTCAGCGTTTCTCACTGTTCCTCACAGCTCAGCTGCAGTGGATGTTCCGAGATAAAACAACCAAAATCAGTCACTTTCCAGTTTGTTTATTTTGTTGACGTGTCTCCATACTAATTGTCTGCATCTGCAGAGGAAGAATCACCTCCACCTTCCCCCTGATCCTCCTGCTGAGACGCAGCACCTCCTGCTGCTCCTGCAGCGATGACAGCTCAGCACAGATGTGTGATCATCGCCCTGAACATTGCTGGTGGCACAACTGGACCCTGGAATATAACCATCAACAATTCACTAACACAGACCACGCCAAATACTGATATGAATTTAGAAAGGTTTATTAGACAGTATGAATTTGGTAGGATCGACGATGTGTAAGAAAAATGGATTGAGGGTTCGAGGAGAGGGTTTTAAGGTTCATTAATATTATATCTGATATTTTAGAAACACCTAGTTTAGTATATTGACATAAGTTAAGAGTTATGCTGGCAAATACAATAATTAACACTTGTGTCTGCTTAAAGTTACATTATAGTGAATTATAAACCATCTATCATATTTTAAAGTCAGCTCATTTTAGTATGAAAGAATTGTTTGACGGTGAATTGACGATATTTGACATCACAGTTTCTTGTTGACTGGGCCTCATTCACATGTGATGCTGGTTTTAAGTCTCTTGAGCACGTTTCAAGTCTAATAATGTTCACGACCACCACAACGGTGACGGCAGGTCGAGCAGAATATACATTTTAAAATCAAATGTCCATATTTTCACTGGAGATTTTAGATCATGTGGCCTCAGCAGATTGTTACAGAATATGTAAGCCTAAAATGTGCCTGACAAGTTTTCTTAATCAACAACAACAAAACTCACAGTGTCGTCCTGTGCTGTCTGAACCTGCTGTAGAGGGTAAATGTTTGTGTACTCAGGATACATGTAGCACTCTGACTGCAGAGCAGACACGTGTCATTATTTCTTGTTTTGTTGCCTTCGCTTTGTGGTGCTTTTTAAATTAGTTGCTTGACAAGGAGAGCTCCGGATTAAAGGTTTTGTTTTGTGGAATAATAATCTGTAAGACTGTTTTATATACAGTAGATAGACAATAACAGCCCTGTCAGAAAGAAATAGAAGCGACACAGAAATAATCAACAGAGCAGAGATCAGAGACCTGCAGAAAGAGTTTGGCTCTCCCGAACAGCTACTGGAGGCTGCGATGGCATCAGACAATTTATCTTTTGATGAAGCTGTCGTGACGTATCTGAAGATCCGTCTGGATCCTCAACAGTCCAGAACGCTCTGCAGTTCCCAGGTTCTTCTCCTGGGTGGGATGAGCTCTTACCAAACACTTCAGGAGCTGTTGTGAGACTAAATGACCACCTCAAACTTTTTTCACCACCTCTTTTTTTTAGTTTTCTGACTCCCTGAGTTAGTACCGTTTCTTCCGAGTCACATCGGTTCACCCACACATAACAGTAGTAACGTTAAAGAAATGCTAACCAGGCCATGCACATGGTGCATCATGGGAAGCTGCAATGACTTCAAGAATCAGAAATCTTCTTTTCTTCAAGATGAATGCTGTTAATGGACAGAAGCTTTTTTCTGATTGTGAAACAGTCTGAAATGTGTCAGGACCCTACAGCTTTAAACATTGTTTTCATACAAGAATATTAATCTGTTTAACTTCTAACTGAAAAACTCTGGTCTGACTTTTGAGAGGGCTTTTAGGGGAAGAACATGATTTAATTTCCACATAGAGAAACAGTCTCAGAGGCCTCACTGTGGTCAGCGTATGTGCTTTGTCTTGCGTGAAGACGTGAGTTTTCCCAGCAAAACTATAACACTCTGTTCTTTGGTCAGTCTTGTTTTTGTAACAGGAAGTTCATTTTATTCTTGTCGTCCTTGGGTTAGAAAATAAAAGCAGACACAACGCTGAGGCTGCTGCATTCTCGACAGATTCACTTCTGGAGCCGATACGGTAAGACATCTCCTGAGATATTCAAGAAAACTGTCCTGACTTTTGGGGAAACTGGGTGAAATCAAAGCTGTGATATAATATCTGTTCAGTGATGTTTAGTGCGTGTTAACTTTCATCCTGCAGATCAATATTCAATTAGTTTTCTTTTGTGATTTGAATAATGAAAATTTTTAAAAACATTTTTTTCTAAGACACCAAGCTGGAATAAAACTGAAGTTCACGTGTTTCATACATGTTAGAACAACTTCTCCATTAATTTGGTGATCGTTGGCTTCCTTGTTGAGAGTAGAGATACGGACAGGAGACATAAAGAGGAAGGGATCGTGGGATAACGCTCGCATGTGAACGTTTTACTGACTGTAGTATCATGAAAAATTATGTTAACAAAGTATTGAAACATTACACCATGTTCTGCATAAATTATTCAGGTACAAATGAAAATATGGCCTCTCCCTTCCCTCAGGGCAGCAAAGAAATAAATCCTCCAAATCAGTTTTGTTACGAGTACAAAAAACTTGGTTGGGTAAAAAAAGTAAAGATTTCATGTTAAAATATTTCTTGGGTAATAGTGAGAGTCACCCGTACAAATAGTACTCAAGTAAAAGTCATAAAGTGTTTGATATGGAAGGTACTTAAGCATCAAAAGGAGAGTAAAGGAGGTCAAAACGTTTCATAATGTTGCTTAAAATGGCAGACTTGATGTTACATTTGACACTATAAAAGCACTAAACTGACCCTTTATAATTGACCTACTAACATTTATAACGTGAATCTCAATGTTATTGACACTAATATGGAACCTAATTCTGCCTCTTCCAGCTGTTCAGTGAGCAGACATGTTGGTCCTAAAGCTCCTCATTGAGACTCTGGAAAGGCTTCGCGAAGCTGACTTTGAAAAACTAAAGTCAGAACCTCTCTGAGAACTCTGAGGACGACTGCATACCAATTCCGCCGGCTCGTCTGGAGAAAGCATCCCGAGCGGAAACAGCCAGAGTGATGATTGAAAGCTACGGAGAAGAGTTCGCTGTGGAAGTCACTGTTGATATTCTGAAGAAGATGAACCTCAACAGACATGCAGACACGTTGAAGAGAAAATACGAAGGTGTTGACTTGTTCTTTTTCTCAACATTTCTTACCTGTTTGTTTTTTTTTTATGTCTCCATACTAATTGTCTGCATCTGTATCTTTGTATCTGCAGCGAAAAGATCACCTCCACCTTCCCCCTGATCCTCCTGCTGAGATGCAGCACCTCCTGCTGCTCCTGCAGGGATGACAGCTCAGCACGGATCTGTGATCATCGCCCTGAACGTCACCAGTGGCACAACTGGACCCTGGAATATAACCATCAATAAATAAACTCCTGAAACACAACCAGACGAGACAACTTAACCTGCAGCCCTCCAGCTGTGGACGTTTAGTATATTGACATAAAAGTTCAGAGTTATGCTGACTAATACATTAATTAAAAATTGTGTCTGCTTAAAGTTACATTATGTAAGGGATAATGCCCGACGAGGTGTCCATAAACAGGAGTTAATGGACGACGCGGAGGCCTAAGAACCGTCGCTGCGCTTCAGACGGTTGCCTCCGCGAAGTCCATTAACTCCTGTTTATGGACACCTCGAAGGGCATTATCCCGCTTATACCATGGTCACTTGCCAAAGAAAAGAAATTCGGACCATTAATTTACATTTTCATGCGCTTTACAATCAAAATATAAAGTTTTTCACAAGCCATAACTACGTTTCCCTGGTAACGCCTGAGGGTTTGACTAATACCTGGAACAATCATTACTCTCCCGTAAGATTCTTATGCAATGGAGACCTTGTTCACTCCTCCAGTAAATAGGATGGACCATAGATACGACTTGGAAACTAGAGATTTTCTAGTCCGCTAAGCGATGAGCCATAAAGCTAACGCTATGCTAGCAAGATTCAAACTCAATAACATTGCGTGCGGTTGACAAACAGTAAATATAATTTGACAGTATGCTAGCTAACACGTTTAGCTCGCTAGCCAGTCATGTCATTGTCCCCAAATCAATAGCAAGATTTTCACGAACAAATGACCGGCCGTGTGTGACGTTACTGTGGCCGCAGCCTGAAGCAGAGAGCTGAACAGCGAACGGGATGTGAGATTACTCGCGTATCAGTAAATTTAGAGGTGAAGTGAACTTTCTGCAGCTTGTGTGTTACACTCGCCACCCTGTGGTGTTCAGAGGATAAGACACTGAAGGACTGACGGACTGAACTCAGCCAGCTAGCGCATTAAAGGTCCCATATTATGGTCATTTCTGCATCTTAACATGGTTCCTTGAAGTCTAAATGGAATGTTAGTAACATGCTTTGGTCGAAATAATCTGAAGGATTGAGCACAGCAGGGTTCTTGAAACACCAGTTTCACAGCCCTGCTCCAGGCTGCCGGTTTCAGTGCCTTTCCCTTTAAATGCTAATGAGCTACTGCGCGCCGCCCACGGTGCCGCCCACCTCTTCCTGCCTGCGGAAGACGAGGACGGCATCACGTGACCATGGCAACGATGGAGTTTCTGGAAGTAATGGCTGCCGGACAACATACTACGGTCCGACCCAGAACAACAAGAGGCTCCAGAAGAAAGTAAGCGGCCAAGAATGAACATGTATGTTTCTCAGTGGTTAGTAGTTAAGTTTGTTAATTCAACATTACTTTTATGTTACTGCAGACTAACGAAAGTTTTACGGGCTTGCTGGCCGTCTGCCCCGCGTTGTTTCAAATAACAGCCCCCTTCTCCTGCTTCGGGTGTTTACATCATGAAGCTAGCCAAACCTCGGCTAGTGTTTACTGCTGTTCAGTTGTAGTAACGCAGATGCAATTTAGCAACAGCCGTTACAAGACAAAAGCGTAACCCCATATTATTATTCACCTTTATGCAGCCAGGTAAGTTGATTGAGAACCTGTTCTTATTTGCAGTGACGACCTGTAATTAGCTACTGCCAGCCATTTTCAACTGTAGTTTTCAGTAAGCCAGTTGCCTCCCATCACCTCTCTACCAACAGAATTGTTTTTTAACCAGTTACAACGGTTTATAAACTTTAGATATATTACCAAATAAACAATGCGACGTGATTAGCGATCATAGTTTACAATGAATAATAAAAATTCTGCATAAAAGCAGGTGTTCCTGTGGCAATTGTGTACAAATGCCTACAGAACCTGAGAATATCTGCTGCATGGAAATACCACAATGAAGTGTCAACACTGGGCAAACATGGTTGTAATTTTGCAGTCTCTCTTTTCTCTAATCTATTGTCACTCACTTACCTTTCATAATTTCTAGGTTACACGAAGACTACAGCAGCATCCTGAGCCAACATCGTGCATGGTGGACCCTCCTGGCCTGTAACCTGTCTGCCTGAATGTATCTGCACTGCAGAATGCACTGAACATTTATCAGACAGACTATGGACCTTTACGTCTGAGGGGAATAGTGCAGTCAGCTTTTAGTGCCATAAATACTATTCATTTAACGCAAAAGTGTTATGATGAAAAGTACATAACTGCTTCCTCTATCTTACATTGATTATAGTTTGTATTTTACTTATTACCATGAAAATTACATAGCAATCAATGAAAACACAGAACAGTTAGGAAAAATGTTTTATTGTAAGAAACATTTGTAAACATGTGTTGACATGAATTAAATAATAAGAAGAAAATAAATATCTGAAGTGAAACAGTTTGACTTTATATATTAACTTCAATATCAATAAGAAAATAATAACAAAGAAAGTATCTAGTTGCCATGGGTGTAAACATTCAGTGCTGACTTTATATTGAATTGTGTTCAGCCAATGTAGCCTACAGAAGCTTTGTAAGCTGGTGCTGGGGCTCTCTGGGGTGAAGAGTGAGAGTTGTGCTGCATGTCTGCGTGGTCCGAGATGTCTTCAGGGATTATTAGTTTCAGCACCTCGTTCACATATGGGGCAGGGTCCTGGAAAACCTTCTCGAAGATCAGGTCCAACAGAGCATCACCGCAGTCTGCAGTGCGATAAACAAAAATTTATGTTTACAGAAAAATTGCAGTAGAACCAAAAAGCCTTTTGCTGCAGTGTTGTAAAGTTTCTCTTACATCTCCTAATTACTTCTCATTTATACATTCCTATTTATTTTGAAAACCATCTTAATAGAATTCAGATTTTAAGTGTTCGTTTTCAACCTTTTGTGTGATGCCAGTATGTCCATGTTTATTTTAATTTGAGAAGTTCAAATAAAAGATTGTAAAACTTACAGAATGTCATGCCTGTCTTCACTGTTTTGGCTCTGCACTCTCCCTTCCTGGACTTTGGAAAACTCAGTTTGAAAAGAGGATCTCCTGATGATGTGGTGGTTGTCCTCTATAAGCCTTCTCATTGTAATGCAGTGCAGCCAGGTAGAGTCTTGAACAGTAAAAAGACAATAAAACATGAAAACAATTGTAAGAAATGGGCAAATGTTCTCAACAAGTAATCACAGTTTAATTATCCTGCACAGAATTCCCAGATATGGATAGGATAACACATGACAGCACTGTTACAGTATAATTCAAGCACTAAAGGCTGCAACGCGTTACGTTACTCTAACCTGATCTATTTACTTCAGTAACGAGTAATCTAACGCGTTAACATTTCCAAACCAGTGATCAGGTTAAAGTTATTTATTCAAGTCACAGTGCATTACAATTATTTTTGTCATTTTCCTTAGTAAAAAAATATGTTCTTGCTTTCTTCTTGCGTCTGGGCGAGTGATGTCAGGTACGTATCAAGTCACGTTTTTACCATGAGGATAACACACGTGTAACACCACGCAGCAACACAAAAATGGAGGAGAAAGAGATGCCGTTTTCTAGCTGGAAATATGGTCATTATTTTGAGTTATTGAAAACAAAAAATCACGATTACTTGATCAAGGGCCCAGCCCGGCTGAGGACAGCTGCAGGCTCGGGCAGAGGATCTAAACTCTGTGTAGCAGTCAACAGTACACTGGTTTTGCCCCGGCCCATGCCAACATATTCCAGCTTAGAAAACGTTTTCAAATGCATTATATCACAAAATCCTTAAAACTTAGACCAGGTGGAGGGTGTGTGTATGTGCCGCTTGACCGACCGGGTCTCTGGGTTTGCATGTGGAGACCGTGTTGATCGTGAACTAGCTCGCGGTTAGCATTAGCCTGGAAGATCGCGGTTAGCATTAGCTAGTACTATGTGACACTGCTTGGTTAGTTCATGTAAAATTGCTAAATAAACACAGCTAAACGCTTGCACATGCAGACATTTACCTAGGACACGCATTACATAATGTGCAAGATCAGAAATGTAATACACACAATGATTCTGCTGTTACACTAACTTGTGTGGTCAGAGAAGCTAACGTTAGCAGTTAGTTGCTAACCATACCTTGTTCTCAATAGCAAAACACACAGTACATCACGAACATTTCAGCCTCATCTACAGAAACACACAGCACATTATTTGTATACTTACATGTCCTTGGTCTGCAAGTATTCCTTTGAGTAGAAGTCTGCCGACTACTCCTGCCTTGTACTGGCCCAAGTTGGTTAAACAGTCAGCTCAAAGTGGTTCGCACACACTAACAGTGTTTTGCCAACTTCAGCTGGGACATTGCAACCGCTTCTTCCAGGTCGTACGTTCTCCATTTTCTAACCAAGGGGAAAAAAATGGCGCCGTTTAGATAATTCCTTCGGGTGTGGCAAACCTTCACCTGGGGCGGTGCCACCAACCTTGGGGGACGCGTCTAATCTGTCGGTGACGTCACCGACAGAATATCTTCAACTGGCCTGTATAAACACACATTTTCTAGAGGCGGAGAAAGCAAAAAAGGGAGAGAATGAACTTTTTTCATACCAGGGGGGATTGTAGACAGGCCGGGGATGCATATTATTGATAGAAAACCGCTCTAAGGTGTATTTTGCATAATATGGGACCTTTAATTTACAGCGGTGAACAGTCAATGTGACTGGAACTACTTAGTAGGTGTCCATATATCAAGGGTTAATGGACACCCTGCAGCCAATGAGAATCGATTTATTCCCCCAGACCATGGTATAAAGTGAATTATAAACCATCTATCATATTTTAAAGTCAGCTCATTTCTGTATGAAATAATTGTTTGACAGTGAATTCACAATACTTTACATCACAGTTTCTTGTTGACTGGGCCTCATTAACATGTGATGCTGGTTTTAAGTCTCTTGAGCACGTTCAGGTCTAATAATGTCCACAACCACCACAACGGTGACGGCAGGTCGAGCAGAATATACATTTTAAAATCAAATATCCATCTTTTCACTGGAGATATGTAGACTCAGTACCCTCAGCAGATTGCTACAGAATATTCGACACTAAAATGTGCCTGACAAGTTTTCTCTAATAAACAACAACAAAACTCACAGTGTCGTCCTGTGCTGTCTGAACCTGCTGTAGAGGGTAAATGTTTGTGTACTCAGGATACATGTAGCACTCTGACTGCAGAGCAGACACGTGTCATTATTTCTTGTTTTGTTGCTTTTGCTTTGTGATGCTTTTTTAGATGAGTTACTTGACCTGAGTTACCGCCCACCGCCTCTTTTAACATCGACGTCACAGTGATGTTCAGGGTTGGATTCCCAGCCTCAGTCGTTGCTGTGTGGAGTTCAGTGTTGCCGCTGTTACCTTGAAAAAAGTAATCTGATTACTGATTAGTCCTTTAAAACATGACTTTACAGGTTGTTTTCTTTTAAAAGTAACTAAGATAGATTACAAGTTACTTGATTAGCTACATTCAGCAGCTGCCGACAACATCCCCATCGCCTCAACATAAAAATGACAACCGGTTTTGCCAACATTCTATACTTTATTGGAAGTGCATCTCTAACGGTAACGCCGAGCATGGCATTGATAGTAGCAGGGATCTTGTTTATTATGCCACCAAACGAGGGCGAGTCAACCGTGTTTAAGTGCAGCGATTCCTCTGCAACATACCGCCTGACCAACTTCTTCAACTCCCCCCACACTTACTTGGTTTGCACCGAAGTTGAGCTTTGTTGTTTGGGTGGTGGGGGACCTCCTGCAGAAGTCGAGGCTGTGCGGCTTTGCACGCAGCTCTCTGCTTAACACCACCTGGTGGGACTTGATCTGTAAACTTAACTGTGCTGTGCTGCGACTCCAAATTTGACATTACGTTTATGAAGCTTGATAGTACTTTGTCGCCAGCACAGAGTGTACAACGATCCTTAATATTCTCACCTTTAGCTGACACAAACTCAAAATAATGACTGTATTTCCAGCTAGAAAATGTGCATCTCTCTCCTCCCTCCATTGTTTGTGTTTGTGTCGCTGCGTGGTGTAACACGTGAGTTGTCCTTGTGCTGAAAATATGATTTGTTGCACACGTAACATCACTCCCTGAGACAAGAAGAAAGCAAAAATATATATTTTTACTAAGGAAGATGACAAAAATAATAGTGACTTGAATTAATCTAATTACTGGTTTGGAAATATTAATGTGTTAGATTACTTGTTACTGATAAAAGTGGTCAGATTAGAGCAGCACTGGTGGAGTTTTCCTGACTCCCTGGGTTAGGACAATCAACTCGGTTCACCCAAACATAACAGTAGAAATGTTTAAGAAATGCTAACCAGGCTGTGCAGGTGGTGCATCATGGGAAGCTGCAATGACTTCAGCAACCAGAGAACTTATTTTCTTTAAAATGAATGCTGAATGATGAATGCTGTTAATGGACAGAAGCTTTTTTTTTTATTGTGAAACAGTCTGAAATGTGTCAGGACTCTACAGCTTTAAACATATTGTATTCATACAAGAATATTAATCTGTTGTTTAACTTCTAACTTTGAAAAACTCTGGTGTGACCTTTTGAGAGGGCTTTTAGGGAAAGAACATGATTTATAAATTCACATAGAGAAACAGCCTCAGAGGTCTCACTGTGGTCAGCATATGTGCTTTGTCCTGCGTAAAGACGTGAGTTTTCACAGCAGAACTATGACACTCAGTTCTTTGGTCAGTCTTGTGTTTGTAACAGGAAGTTGAAATTCTTGTCGTCTTGAGTTAGAAACTAAAAGCAGACACAATGCTGAGGCTGCACCGTCCGCAGATTCATTTCTTGAGCCGATACGGTAAGACATCTCCCGAGATATTCAAGAAAACTGTCCTGACTTTTGGTGAAACTGGGTGAAATCAGAGCTGTGATATAATATCTGTTCAGTGATGTTTAGTGTGTGTTAACTTTCATCCTGCAGACCAATATTCAATTAGTTTTCTTTTGTGATTTGAATATGTTAATGAACATTTTTAAAAACATTTTTTTCTAACACACCAAGCTGGAATAAAACTGAAGTTCACGTGTTTCATACATGTTAGAACAACTTCACCATTTATTCGGTGATTGTTGGCTTCCTTGTTGAGAGTAGAGATACGGACAGGAGACATAAAGAGGAAGGGATCGTGAGATAACGCTCGCATGTGAACGTTTTACTGACTGTAGTATCATGAAAAGTTCTGTTAACAATGTATTGAAACATTACTCCATGTTCTGAAAATGTCATTCAGTTAAAACTAAAAAACATGGTGTAAAAAAGGCAACAAAGAAATAAATCCTTTACGTCAGTTTGTACAAAATGTACAAAAACTCATACTTGAGTAAAAAAAGTAAAGATATTGTGTCAAAATATTACTTGTGTAATAGTGAGAGTCACCTGTAAAAATAGTACTCAAGTAAAAGTCACAAAGTAGCTAATATTTAATGTACTTAAAGCATCAAAAGGAAAGTAAAAGGACATTTGTACTTTCAGTATATGTTCATGTATGTTCAGTATATACTGTACATGGGTGTACTGATTAATGGCAGATTATCAAATATTAAACATATTTTTGATCACAAGAATCGTATTTTTGGCTCTGATGCAGCAAACAGTCTGCAGAGTAAATAGTAACCAAAGTTATTAGTCAATGAAGAAGAGTAAAAAGTACAGTATTTGCCTCAAAGTATAGTCGAGTATCACAAAATGGAAATACTCAAGTAAAAGTACCTCACAAATGTACAGCACATGAGTAAATGTACTTTATGAGCACATTCATTCCAGGCAGCCGACAATCACAAAGAGAAAATCAGCTAAAACAAACAAATAAATTAAAACTTGGTTCAAACTGGATCCTGCAGGAGTGAATACACCTTCAGCTAAAACTCAAAAGTGGCACAATGGATGCTGATCCACAAACTGACAGCTCATTTGTCTTTCCTCTCTTCAGTGAACAGACATGCAGGCTTCACTTCTGCTCTTAGACACTCTGGATGAGCTCGGCACCAATGACTTCAAGAGGTTTCTGTGGAACCTCACTCAGCCGGTGCTGGACGGGTGTCCGCCCATTCGTAAGAGCCACCTGGAGAACGCAGACCGGCAGGACGCCGTCAGCAAGATGATCGACAACTACGGTGAAGAGGGGGCTGTGAATGTGACCGCCGAGATCCTGAAGAGGATCAACAACAACAACGCTGCGGAGAAGCTGAAGAAGGCGTACGCAGGCGGAGGGGATGGTAGGATTTAACTTTCTTCTCTTGCTCCTCTCTGGTGATCTCCCATCTATAGTATACTTCTAAATGATCCTTTTTGTGTCTGTCTTTCATCACCAGGGGGATCAACAGCTGCACCACCCTCCTCCTCCTCCTCGTCCTCCTCCTCCTCCTCTTCTGGTTTGACACTTCCCTCCTGGTTCCTCACTTTGTGCTCAGGGCAAAAGCGTCATCATCGCACCAAACATCCAAGGCACCTCGTCCGGCGTATCCATTAATATGAACTTAAACACTCATTAACTGTTCCTGTTGTTGATGCTAAATGGTTTCACACCTCAACAAAACTTTAAACAAATGCTATAAAAGGCTACTAGTGATGTCACCAAGTGTCTATATTGCATTGTGGGTAATGTAAGTGCCCAGGTTTTGTAAAAGGAACAAGAATGCTTGGGGGGGTAATAAAGTTGTCTCTGATTCTGCTGCACTTGATTTTGTGTATCAGCTTGTTGTCACAGATAAACATTTCAATCGTTTTATCATAAGAGTAAAACAGAAAGTAAAAATAATAAAACTGCACCGGGTCATGTGCTGTTTTTTTCTGCTTCCTCATATCGTGGCCGCTGGTTGACCTTTACATTCCAGTCAGAAAACTGTCTTGTTTGTGCTTTGTGTCATTTTCGTTTCTGGATAAATCTTGCTGATCTGAATCCTGGCAGCTTTGCCAGCATTCGAGCACTTTCTTTATCATTCCCAAAGTAATCAGATGAAAGATTATTTTCACAGCAGTGGAAAGAACATTTTTTTATGGACAAAAGCAATTACTGCAAGGCAATAAAGCAACTAATGATGTTATTAAAAAAGCATTTTGTGTAAAAAAAGGGACTTTTCTATATCAGTGTCTACAGTTTTCATGTTGGAGTAACAAGCTAACCAGCATTTCTGCCTTGTTGTGCTCATTTATAAAGGTACGCTATATAGTTTTGGAGAAGAAATTCATACTCAAAAATGTAATATTTGCAATATTAATGAAGTAAGGGGCAGCTGTGGCTCAGAGGTCGAGCCAGCATCTTGTTACTGAAAGGTCGCTGGTTCAATTCCCCTGGTCTGCAAGTGATAGTGTTCTTAGACTGAGCCCCTAAATTAGGGATGCACCGATCCAACTTTTCAGTCCTGATACCGATGCCTGGGCTTTGTGTATCTGTTGATACCTGATACAGATCTGATACCGTTGTTGAATTAATAATAAATTATACACCTTCCACCTTATACCTTCCTTCCACTATGTGGAAGAGACTAAAGGCACCAGACTTTACTAACTAAACATTTCTTTTCTAAGACAAAATAATCAAACAGTTACCACAGATTGTAAACATGTAAAAAAAATATTATATATTTAAATAAATAAAATGTAGATGCAGAAACAAAACACTGTATTGGTTGAACAAACAATAGTAATCAAACAGCAACCAAACATTGTAAACATGTAAAATATATATTAAGTGCACAGTCCTGTACACAGGAATTCAAAATAAAACATACACCTGAGAATAAACTAATGAAAAGTTGGTCAAACAACAACTTGTGCTCTTCCAGCATGCGACACAATGTGCTGCGACGGAGAAAAAAAAGAACTGGATCGGCCCGTGGATCTGTTAATTTTTCCGATCCTGATCCAGCTATTTTGTCAATATCGGCCGATATCCGATCTAAATATTGCATTGGTGTACCCCCACCCCAAATTGCACCTTGCACAGCAGCCTCCACCATCAGTGTTTGATTTACTGTAAGTTGGTTTGGACAAAAGCATCTGCTAAATGTAATAATACAAACTCAGAAATATTTATTTTCTCTGTTCTAAGAGGAAAATAAGGTCCCCAGAACACTGCTTAAAAAGCAGACAGTTGGCAGAGTGCCAAATATAAACAAAGTTAAACAGGATTTGTTTATTTTGTTTGTTTAGGTATTCAAAAAACAGTTAATGAACATATTTCTCTTCTGATTAAAAATTCTTCCCCAAAACTACACAGAGCTCTTTTACAGTAAAAAAAAAAAAATATGTTTTGTTTATAAAAATCCTTGAATGTAAAATAACTTTAGTTCCACGTGTCAGTCATGTTAAACATCAAATCTGCGCATACATGGCAACTCTAAGGTTCATGTGACGTGGAGGCTCGTCACGTGAACGGTTTGAGCCGGAAGTAACCTCATCAAGGCCTAATAATTCAAGGTGTCGTCAGAACTGTGGAGGTTAAAAACGCGACCCTTTTACAGACAGACAACACATGATGACAGACTGTTCTTATAGAGAGATTTTATAACTATATAATTATAAAATTTTTACTACTTTTGTGGGTTTGTTTTGGACGGTACCGGCCTCTGAATCACGTACCGGATGTGAACGTGCAGCGGATGACGCATCTGTCTGCACCATGGTCACTGTTTTGTTCGTGGGTTCACGACCAGGAAGCGAGAGTTTGCCATCTACAGGCTAGCTGTTACCTTTACGCGATGAAAGCACAAAAGAATCGGAAAACATAACATTAATTCCTCTAGCTTGATGATAAACGACGCAGTTAGTGCACCGATACACTGAATCTACATATTAGCATCACTGTAGCTCGACTCGTATCTTGCCGGGACTGCTTTGCTAGCTTGCTACTTAGCCATCTGGCAAAGATTGTCGTCAGCTAACGTTAGCAGTAGTTGCCGCTAGCAAGTTGGTTACTGCCTGGTGATGGCTGTGGCACATAGAGGTTGT
Organism: Sparus aurata; assembly: GCF_900880675.1. Taxonomy (NCBI): domain Eukaryota; kingdom Metazoa; phylum Chordata; class Actinopteri; order Spariformes; family Sparidae; genus Sparus; species Sparus aurata. Next base: position 9,053,141 of record NC_044187.1, on the reverse strand, counting down.
GTCGTGGCTGGATATTTACTCCTACTACTGCTGGCTGGGTGTCAAGCAAGGATACACCAGCTCACCTTAAAGGTAAAGGCGACTATCTCAACCCAGAGTTATGCTAGCTAGGGTGCTAACATAGTATGTCGCTAGACGACATTTTTAGCTAACTGTTTTGCCTTAATTAGCTCTGACAGACGATGGTTTAAACACAGTGTCGTGTTGTTGTGGCATCATGAAACTCTTGTTTAAAAAAAAAAGGAAGTTAACGTAACGTAACGGAGCTTATCTGTCCGTGAACTTGGAGTGTACCTGTTCGCCACAGCAGCTCACTTCTTTCTGTTTTTGTGTGTGCTTCTTCCTAGAATGAAACACGGTTTGCCGTCGACCTCAACAACTTTGGCTTCTATGCTAACGGGACTCTGGATGTCAACCTGCGGTCTCTGAGCATCCCAAAGCTCAACGACAGCACGCAACTGGTAAGAAGAGTGTGTTTCTGCCCCTTGTGTATATTTATAATAGCTGGTTTTTATCTGTGAGCTGTAGCTACATTTAATTCTGTAATCATGACCTTTAAAATGATTTATACTAAATAAGGAAGAAATGCATTTACATTAGTTTTAAAGGATAAGGCTGCTGATGTTCTCACATTTTGTCTTTGTAAGAATTAACCCTGCAAAATACCCAAACTAACAATACATTTATCCTACTTAGGAAATGCTTGTGACAGCCAAAGCCTGATAAAAGTTATTGTGACACATACACTCCACTAATAAGCCACATCATTGCGCAAGTTGCCAAATTCATGTTTTTCATTAATGTGTCTACTGTCTGGACTGGTTTGAAAAGTGTTGCAAAATACTTGAAGTTATGTATTTATGATCTGTCTTGTTAAGGTTTAGAGTGCCACGTTAAAGTTGGGGATTGATGGAAGATCGACTGACGCACTGTTTGTTTTGGTATTTAATTGTATTTGTCGACAGTAAACCGAACTTTATTGTCATTCAGTGTGCAACAAGTGAACACTGAACGAAATTTAGTTTCAGAGGCTCAGCATAGAATTGAGATATGAAAGTATATTTCAAAAAATACCACAATAAAAATAATATATATCAAAAACAGAGACATACTGAAAGTGTAAATTAGTGAAAGTGGCATTGTTGAGTTAGGTAGTGCAAATATTTTGAGGAAACAAGGTATCAAGAATAGGGTTCAGCAGTCTGATGACATGGGGGGAAGCTGTTACAGAGAACTTGTGGTCCTGCATCGAATGTTGCAGAATCTCTTTCCAGATTGTGCGGGTGGGAGAAGTCTCTGATAATATAAATATATCATATAAATACAAAATAATTTACAGGTATAATATGAAGCATTTTTGTTTGAATGAAAATGTCTGAAATGACCTTTTTTCTTTTTAAAATTCCCATTTAGCTGTGTGCTTATATTATCCCAGATGTTCCCAGCAGTGTTCAAACAATTTTATTCACGGTTAATTCACAATTCATTTGGTCGCCTGTTGCGATAACTTCTGGGGAAACATCAGATGACTTGACACATAGTGAGGAAAGGAGACGGCAAACATGACCAAGTTTAAAAGAACTAAGAATAAAACTTAATGAAACATCTGCATGAGTTAAGTTCTATAGACTTTTATCAGCATTGGTGGTTGTTTTGTTAAACAATAACTTGTATGATCCCACGCTACTTCACAGTGTCGTCAAATTACGTCTTTTGTTTTGATTAAGAGACCCCTCGAGGCAGAAATTATAAACTGTGAGTTCAAGTAATCCCACACTTTCACCTGATCATCTGATATTTTGTATTCTGCAGGTGCACATACTGTTAATTAAATCAAGACGACTGTTTGAACACAGATGAAGGAAACAGCCCAGTTGAGTCAAGCTAATGTTGTGTTAGGAAAACAAAACCCTTGACAATAATTATTGTCACATGTAGATCATAAACAGACGGTCAAAACGTGACAGTAAAGCAGTTTGATGTACAGTCTGATATATTGTTTTCTGTTCAGATGTCTAGAGCTCAGTTCTGTTCAGCCTCATGGATTGTTTCTCCCAACATGGAGGAGCTTAACAATGCACCTTTTTACCAAATCAAGAAAGTTGTTTGAAACTATTTGATATTAATAAATGAACATAATCTAATCAACATAGGCTTCTTGGCGAGGAATCTGAATATGGTGCAAAGACTTGCCGCACAGTGGCATTGTTATTGGGTTATATACTGATATGAATGAACATCCTTATTTGTTTATACTTACGCTTTGTGAACCTCGCTGGTATTAATTAACTTTAGACTTCAGAAAGCATAGATGGATATTTTGCTGAGCTGTTTATAAATTTTGGACTTAAGATAATCTATTCAGTATTTGCTTTTAGGTGTACTCCAACTGCACACTTAGGCGGTTTTTCCCCTGAGGTCATTTGGTGGAGTGATTATGTGTTTCATCAGCACATAACAAGTGAGCTACGGTACTTTGCATTCTAGCTTGTGAGTGCTTTCACCTGTAGTGCTTTAACTACTTATTTTTTGGCCATTGGAAGTTGATGCGAAACAGTGGGAGCTCTTAAATGGAGCCATTGTGTCACTGAAATGTTGTATTTATACTGGACATCTTGTCTTGTTGACCCGCTGACTGACCACATTTCTGACCCTCTTTAGGTTGGTTTCACTCTCTCCAGGTCACGTGTGAATGGAGTCTTGTCCTACACAGTGAGTTCATTTAATCAGAAATATTCCTATAGAATTACACACAAAGTTATAATCATGTTTTAATTATCCATCCCTTCAATTTCTTCTGCTTATCTGGGGTGGGGTCGCGGTGGCGGCTGGCTAACCGGGATAGTCCAAAGGTCTCATTCCCCAGCAACGCTTTTCAGCTGCTTCTGGGGGATCCCACGTTGTCTCCTGGCCAGATTAGATATGTTATCCCTCCAGTCCCCAGTTGGTCTCGCTCAGAAATGTCCTAAGCGGGCCGCCTGGTAGACATCCTGACCAAATGACCAAACTACATCAGCTGAAAAAGCCGTGCCTCTACTTCAGGCTTCCTTCCGATGTGCGAGCTCCTGACCTTTCTCTAAGGCTGCGTCAGCCACTCTACAGAGGAAACTCATTTTGGTCTTTTGTATATGCAATTTCATTCTTTTGGTCACTGCCCAAAGCTCATGACAGTGTGTGTGAGGGGTAGAACAGCCACAAATATTTGTGATGCCACACCAAACCCCGCCTGTCCATCTCACGCTCCACTTTACAATCACTTGTGAACAACAAGACCCCGAGATACCTCAACTCCATCCAGCGTATCTGGCAGAGAACCATGGCCTCAGCTGCTGACACTCATCCAAACTGCTTCACATTCAGCTGCACATCGCCCGTGCCTGCTGGAGATCAAGGACCGAAGAAGCCTGCAGAACTTGTAATCAGCAAAAAGCAGAGATGCAATTCAGAAGTTCCCAATCTGGACACTCCATTCCACAGCTGCGACTTGAGATCCTGTCCATGAATATCGAAAGCAACTGGCATTTGCATACAGGAGACCCTCTTGCTTTCCTCGGAGAACTCCCAACACAGCAGCACTCAGCTGGGGGCTTACGAGTGCACCCACACAGGCCCGATGCCTCTCATCCTGGGCAACTTCGAAAAAGCATCCCGTACCTGCTCTGGTTCCATCCCAGCTAGAGAGTTGACATTCCACTTACCTCACGTCACCACGAAAGGGAGTCAGATCAGCTGTCCCATCTCTGCCTGGCCAGTGTCTGACATACGTCCCTGTGCTGGGTTTAAAAGTGCCTTCGCCCCTGCATACATCAGATTAAGCATATTACAGGTTATGTTTAATGGTGTGATGTGTAGTGGTCTGAAATATGTAATTTGACTTTTTGTTGTGATTTATTTTTCTCACAGGCCGAGGAGACGGAGATATGCCCACTCACTCTCACAAAGTCGACCAACAACGAGCCTCTCATTCTTTTTCTTATTGATATCCACACGCTCAGGTGTGTATGTAGCTGCACCAGCATTAAGACGTGTGTATTACACTGCTGTGACAGCTAATGTGATGGTTGACTGTATTATGTTTCTGTTGTGTTTGTGTAGTGTCAATGTGAGAGTTATGGGTGCCCCAGACAACATCTTAATCGCGCAACAAAAGGCTATTCCTGCCGCTAAACCAGAAGACAAAGTGGACAAAAGTGCAAATAAACCAGACAGTGATGTGGCTGCAGACAAAAAGGACAAGCAGCCTGAAGAGCATAAGGAAGAGAAAGAAGAACAGAAAGAAGAAAAGCCAGTGCCTACAGTAGAGGCTAAGAAAGTGACAGAATTCCAGGTAAAGAGGTGTTTGTGTGTCTGTTTGTGCAATCTATTACTGAAATCAATTTCTAATTCTTTATTTTCTTCTAGCTGGAGAAGACCAGCCAACCGATTTTAGCTTTAGGCAACATCAGCAATTCCTACAATTTCAGTGTAAGTAGACCTTTCTTAACCATTAAATAATGTAGGAAACATTGTTTCAAGTGGTTTCCTGTTGCGTGACGTTTTTCGTTCGCCCATCTTCCAAAGTTCCAAATGGTGGTCGGCGCGCAGGCGGAGGGTCTGTACAGCCTCAAGTTCCACTACTGCCAGAACAGGAAAGCTGGAATCAAGCTGCCCTACTCGTTCACTGTAAGTTGAGTGATTTTGTGTTAGTGTGTGCGTGTTTCAGGTGTGTGCCTGTGTTAACCTGAACGTATCCTCCGCAGTTGGAAGTGACGGAGAAGAATCCAGACGGCTACTTGTCTGCAGCAGAAATCCCTCTGTCCCGCCTTTACATCGGTATGGCTGGAGTCTTCTTCACTGCTGCCATGATCTGGGTGTACACACTCATGAAGCACAGGTACACATGCATACAGGTGCACTAATATGGATGATTACAGTGTTGTGTAGCAGTATATTGTGGCCTTCCTTTTTTAAAGGTCAACTTGCAGAGTTCATCCGCCAGAGCAGTTTTTCACCTGTTTTCCCAGATCGAAAACAAAAATTGAAAATGGATCCGAAGAATGGTTTTTCTCATTTACCTCTCAGGGCTTCTCAGTGCTCACTGTTTGCATTGTCATGTTTAGCACATCCTGTTAAGTTGTTGCAACATAACAAGAAGAGGAGACAGGACAGACAGGCTGGCAGCTCTGTGAGCTGTGCCTGTACTTGGGTATTATGTTGCTTCTAGCTAAGTGCTAACCACAGTACACTAATATGCTCTAAATGACAATGCCGACATGCAGATGTAGAAGGTATGTCTGCAACGTTCACTGTCTTAGTTTAGCATATTAATATTAGTGAGCACAAAACAAAGAACAGCTGAGTCTGAGTTGGTCTGAAAATGCTTTAAAGCTTCACCTGATTAAAAGCTGATTATAAAGAAGCCAAACTCTCATCCTGACAGAAACATTATGATTTGTACAAAATGTTCATCCATCTCCATCTATTAGACCTTTTTCCACAGAGGACACTTGTCATAGCAGGACAAGCACGGATGAAACAAGTTAAGTTAATGATGGTCCCAGTCAGTGTTGGGCATGTTACTTTAAAAAAGTAATAGTTATAGTTACTAGTTACTTCTTCCAAAAAGTAACTGAGTTAGTAATGGAATTACTCCACTATAAAAGTAACTAGTTACCAGGAAAAGTAACTATTGCGTTACTTTTAATTATTCCCCCTTTTGAGCTCGGCATTCATTTTAGCTACTCGGCATCCATGTATTTAGAAAATGTCTTCCTGCATGGCGGACCGGCTCCTGTTCTCCCCGATGTTTTTGCCAGTGAGTGCTCTGATTGAGTCTGAGTCAGCTGTTGATAACAGGAGCGTGTTCTCAACAACATACCTGCCTATCATTGCATTCAGTTCAGTCTGTGTCAAGTTTTTGTGAAGCTGGAGCAGAAACATCCAGCTTTAGCTGCTCGGACAGCTCCGTGTCCTTCTTTGTTAGCGGAGCTCACGTTAGCCACATGTGCTATCATCATCAACAGTGTCAACAACGGAGTTTTTGGCCACTAGTTCTGTAGAAGCGCGTGCCGTTGAGAGATGATGCATTAGATAAGAGTTGCTTACAACGGACGTAGACAAAAGAGAATAAAGTCGTGTCTGTACTTCCACTTTGAAAACCCTAACTTTCCCTCCGGACTCGCCATTGCTGCAGTTCACCTCTGCTAGTTAGTGTGTGCGAGGCTGCTGTGTGCGTGTGTGGTTTGTGTGTAAACTAAACACTGCCTCTGATTGGCTTACAAACTCTCACTCTACCTTAGAGAGCAAATCACTATCACATATGCGGTTGTCCCGCCCCTCCCTCCTCCCTCGCCAAGCTAAAAAAAATAATAAAGTAAAACAGCTCTGCAGCGCCGGTGGCTGAAAGCCGAGTCGGATGACAACAGCTTCAATGAGCAGCTTCAGTTTGTAACACTACGTTTAATAGTCGGTAACGGTAACAGCGCTGTAACGATGGAAATAGAAAATTAGTTAGATTACCCGTTACTGAAAAAAGTTACACCGTTAGTAACGCCGTTATTCCCAACACTGGTCCCAGTAGGCCTGTCTGTACAACCCCAGGACCTTTGAGCTATCACCCTGAAATGGAATACAGTAATTTTTGTGCCTTTCCTGTAATGACATGTCACAATTTCTGCTGTGAAGGTCTAACCAATCTACCAAAAGACCTTCTTTTTAAATACATGCTGGACCTGCGCATCTACAGAGCAGTTTAGTATATGTCAGAGTACTCGTGCCTCTTAGTGTATTTGTTTTTTGTGTCCACAAATGCTTTTAAGATTACTGTAGGGAGTCAACAAAGCCACAGGGAAAACAAACACACCGTGTCTCCGCTCAAAGTGTGAAGTTATTCTGTTTTGTTAGTTCTCAGCATTCTTGGACCGCAAAACCAGTACTGAAACTTAAACAGTCAGAATAACTTCACACTTGCACATAAAAACCTTTCGCTATATGAAATGCGTCTTCTCTTGTGTGCTTGTTTACAGGTACAGTGTGTTTAAGATCCACTGGCTGATGGCAGCACTGGCCTTCACCAAGTCCATATCACTGGTCTTCCACAGTGTAAGTACACCATCACCATAGAGCAGATTAGTGTTTGTATTTGGCTTTTATTGTACTTTCTGTCCTTTAATTCTGTGTCATTGTATTTAAACTTCTCTCAGATCAACTATCACTTCATCAACACCAAGGGGCATCCAATTGAAGGCTGGGCCGTCATGTATTATATCACACACTTGTGAGTACAGTTTCCCCGGGATATGATCTTCTATTTTGTGTGTTTTTATTATTATTATTAACAGTTGATGCTCTTTCCAGGCTCAAGGGGGCTCTCCTGTTCATCACCCTGGCACTGATTGGCACCGGCTGGGCTTTTGTTAAATACATCCTGTCTGACAAGGAAAAGAAGATCTTCATGATCGTCATCCCCCTGCAGGTGTGTGTGTGTGTGTGTTTGTGTGTATGAGAAACACGACTTGTGTATGAGTCTTTACACTCGGTGAATTTGTTTTGGTGACCCTCTCACCTGCCGTCCTCCAGGTCCTGGCTAATGTCGCCTACATCATCATCGAGTCTACAGAGGAAGGCTCCAGTGAATACTATCTGTGGAAGGAGATCCTTTTTCTTGTTGACCTCATCTGCTGCGGAGCCATCCTTTTCCCTGTTGTCTGGTCAGTGTGTGTGTGTGTGTGTGTGTGTGTCGTCTGTTTAATATGTATCAGGTACATTTTCAAAAATCTATTAAAAAATAGATTAGTTTGAGACTATTTTATGAGCAGCTCGCTGTTTCCACATCTTTATGGCAGAATGACACTCTGTTAGTACTGTACCAGAGCCAAACTGCCCATTTTCAGTGCTTTTTGTAAATTAATAAATATATATAACTTACTAAAATAAGTAAGAAAGTGGTAGAATTACCAGTCTACCAAAAAGAAAGTCTTTAAGGCAGGTGTGATGATTCTGATGGTCTGGATGAGCAGCATAACCAGCCAAACAGAAGTTAGTCACGCCCTCTTCTCAGCCGGCACACATTATCTTAGGTCTTAAACTACTAGACAAGCCTTAGAGTAAAAAATACACTAGTAAGTGTTAAGTGGACCATGCATGCAAGTCAACCCACGATGCTGAATACTGTTTTCAGTCTGTGCTCCGATATGTTTGTAGTTCTCAAATGTTTATGTCTCTGTAGGTCCATCCGTCATCTGCAAGAGGCTTCCAGCACCGATGGCAAAGGTGAGAATCCTCATCAGTTTCAATCACAAGAGTTTATGTGCCCTACAGATTCTAATGCTTTTAATTAAACTTGATACAATGTCTTTTTCAGCCGCCATGAATTTGGAGAAGCTCAAGCTCTTCCGGCATTATTACGTGATGGTAAGATTATAGTTCAGCTCAGCTCTATTTGTCTTGTCATCCATCCTCCCATCCTTAAGATCTTACCATTATTACATTTCCAGTGAAATAAAAATGGACAACCACAAGTTTGATAGCTCGACATCTTAATCAGACCGGCAACATTTAATGCTGAAGTTGTTGATAATGTTGTTGATGTTGCTTAAAGATTTTCCTAATGTTGTCAAGCCTTATTCATAGAACAGATAACACTGAGTCACAGTGGTTGGCACGGCCACTCTGTGCTTCTCATTCAGCAGAGTCACTGCTGCAGAGCCAGAACAAAGCCTTTGTAAACAAACCTCACACACTGTTTGACCTTCGTGATAATGTCTACCATTATACTTTTGTCGCAAATCAAGATTCACTGACCTTGAGCAAGATGGTGGTAAAATAAAGTAAAAACTTCTCCCTAGAATAAAAACTGTATTGCTTCGAGTCAAACTGCAGGTTTTTGAAATTCTGATTTCTTCATTTTTAGATTGTGTGCTACATCTACTTTACAAGGATCATAGCCATTCTGCTCAAGGTCACTATGCCTTTCCAGTGGCAGTGGTGCTATGAGGTAAGACAAGAACAACTCTGTGCGATATCAATCTGACTTCATCACTGTACAGAGCTCTTTACTTCCTGTTTCTTATTCTGACAGAAATGACTGGGCTGAGTTGGCCGCAAGTTTTATCTTTATGTATGCGAGTGTTGTGTTTGCAAACACATTCAGTATATAAAGCTCTTTATTGTTTAGCATTTGGTCATGTACGCCGTTTTCCTATCAGAGGTTTTAAAGCATATTAACATGATTAGAATGAGGAAAATGTTCAAGCTGCACTGATTAAATCGTGTTACCTTCTTTATGAGTGAGTTACAGCACAGGTCGACAGTGAGCAGCATTCCGTTGGTGCACATGTCTCAGCAGTTCTTCTAACACACTCCTTTGTTTCTTCAGTTTCTGGTGGAGGTGTCTACTCTGATCTTTTTTGTGCTGACGGGCTACAAGTTCAGACCAGCGTCCAATAACCCGTACCTCCAGCTTCCCCAGGACGAGGAGGATGTGGAGATGGACGAAGTGTAAGTAACACACCTTCCATTCTGACTGTCGAGTGAAAGTAAACTGGTTATTGGGCAAAAGTTCTGGCCTGCGCTTAAGAGCTTTTCTTGCCAAAGGACATTTTAACATGTGGCAGAAGGTGATTAATGGCAAATGAGTCTGACTCAGCAGATGTAGACTGTTGGCTCAATCATTCTCCGCTCTTCCACTATCTGAATGTTTTCCCCCTACACCAGAATGAGAAATGGTGCAGCCAGAACTTTTTCTCGCGTGCCAACACAGCGCTGTGGAGAAAGTTCTGGCTACGCAAGACTGGTGGATGACCTGCTTGACTTCCTGAGCCACAGCAGTTCATCTGCTGCTTCCATAAAAGTGTAGACGAGCTGTCAGGCCTCACTTCTGTTAAAGCTCAACACGTGGATATGAATAGTTGAGATTCTTCCCCATCGTGCTCAAGGTGCTATGAAGAGCTAGTTAATGGAGATAGTGAGCACACCTAGCATACTCTGTTTGTTTTAGCTTATAAAATTTCCTGTTTGCTCTTTAACAATGAGTGGACAAATAGTAACTGCTGAATATCTTGTACAGCTGAAGAAAATATCTTTAAAAGCAGTGTCTTTTTCCGAGTCTTAATTGGTTTTATGGATGCTTATCAGTGATGGATATCTGTGATACCGCTATCAATGGAAAGACAAAGTCACACTGAATACTGAGTATGTGTTTGATCACCATGTGCTCCATCAGAGTGATCAGGTACAAAGCATTGTTATAATCTGAAAGACTATTTAGGAAAACCTCTCTGTTTGTCCCTGTGTCCAGAGTGACTGAGTCAGGCGCACTGGAGGGCATTTCCAAAGTCAAGAAAACGTGCAACGGACGCGATCGCCAGAAAGAATCCACCTTGTGAGCGGGAAGCTGCATCTTCGGGGGGACCGGGGGGGGGGGACCCACAAAACATCCCCAGGCCAGCTGATACAAAGGGGTGCACACGGACCAAGGCCCCCCCCCCCCCCCACCCCCAGTGACGGCTTTCCTTTTGAAACTCTCTAAGTGGTTGCAGTGGTCGTGGTCGTGGCCGCTGTCTGGCTATGCAAAAAAATGAATAAAAGACTAACTTTGTCGGACGCTCTCTGTTTCCCCCGGAACACCTCCACCCAGAAACTCTGAAAGATTTCAGACGGAGACGACTCCTGCCACAGTGATGGGTGGAGATATGGAAAGGAAATCTTTTGTTTTCATTCTCTTTCTCTCTCTCTCTCACTCTCTCTCTCTCTCTCTGTCTCTCTCTCTCTTTCCAAAGATAATTATCATTTTAGAGAAAGACTTGCTTTCCGTTGTGTTTATATATCGGATATTTAAAAACGGTACTTCTGCCTCTGAGCTGTACCTTGTCGTGTGTGAAGTGAGTACGTGTGTGTGTGAATGTGAGACGACACAAGATTTGGACACAGCAGGTTTTTTTTTTAGTTTTTTTTTCCTATGGAGACAATGGCCCACACTCAGGTTAAAGGCTAATCCGTACGTATTTAAAATTTAGACAACAATCGTATTCTCTTTCCCGCTGTTCAGGGGTCGGTAAAGTTCCATCGGTCATTATACACTTTGATCCCCACGTACTACAGTGCAGTTACTTTTGTTCTTATATATTTGATTTGTATATTGAAACATACGGACCTAAGAGGGTCTATGTTTCAATATATTTACTTCTTGCATATTGAAATGTTCTATTTCAGTATTATTGTTTGTGTCGGAGAGTCCCAGTCCATCACATGGACCGCTGCTGTAATTTAGTGCTTTGATTGGTTGAGGTCGATTTACATCCCTGTGAATTCAGCCCAGACGGTGACGCGTGCAGGTGTTCCGATCACTCTTTGAGACGACCAGAGCAGTGACCCTACGTTTGTTCATCGACGGCCTTGTTTTTTTTTTTTTGTTTTTTTTTTCCTGGCCATGCTGTTCCAGTCCGGGCGGAGAAGTGACCTAACTGATCTTTATTTTTTTGAAACTTTCTGCTATTGGTTTTACCTTCTTTGCTGTTGATGTGAAGCTTATTTTATTAACGACTCATTGGTGAAAGATCTGAAACGTGTGCAGCCGGACGGTTGGGTCGATGGCCATTTGTAAATAATTTACAGAAGAAGAAGACTGTTGATACAAAAAAAGGCGGCACATAAACACTTTCATAAGAACTGCGTAGAGGCTTTCTAGACAGTGCTTCAGACTGTAATGACAGGTTCGGATTCAATGAGATTTTTGGATTCCTTTTAATAGACGAGAAAAGAAAAACGCGTGGAATCCAGGAAAGACTACTGAGAACCACAGACACTCCTGTACAGTGTTTACAGGCTGCTCCTGTGTCTCCAGGTGTTGGTGTTGTGTACCTGAGAGGACGGGTGGAACCAGTCTGTAAACCATTTGAGCAGAGGATATGTTGTGCTTGTAACAGAGAGCTGTTTGATATCTGTGTGAATTGTCACAATAAAGCTGGTGTTCTGGAAACGTCTCACATGAAGTTTGTCTGTTTTGGCGCTACTGTAGAAACATGGCGGACTGGAGGAGGACTCGCTCCCTCTGTAGATATAAAAGCTTCATTCTAAGGTATCAGAAACGACACAACTCTCAGTTTCAGGGTTTCAAAATAGCTATTAATATTTTGTTCCTTTTCTGTCTATAGGTCCTCTTAAATCCGACACACTGCACCTGATTGTCTAATTATAGAAAACTAATTTGGCATTTCCATAAAGAAAGGAAAAGTTTAAAATATTAAAAACACACTAACAGTACAAAAACACTGAATCCACACATCCCATCATGCAACTGGAATCTTTTGGGGTGACCACCTGTCTGATGATGATGATAATGATATAGAGCACTTATTAAACCAAAGGGAAACATGCTTAACAGAGATGAAACAAAATGAAATATGAAAGCAAATTAGATCAAAATCAGGGATGTTTTTCGATAACAGTACATTTTGAGAAGAGACTTAAAAGAAGACACTGATTCAGGCGGCCTTATTTCCTCGGGCAGGTCATCCCAGAGCCTCAGGGCCCTGATAGTTTAAGCTCCATCCCCTTTTAGATTTCAGCCTCGACTCTAAAAATATAAGAAATATCCTCGTAAACGCACTCGTCCTCTGAACTAAACAACCCCAAACCCCTTTGTAACGGCAGTGTTAAAGTCATACAAAGTCAAATACTTTCCTCAGACTTGACATAGCATCTTCATTACAGAAGAGGATTAAAGCAAGTGTGCAAAATGTGTCTCAGTTCTGACTTCATTTTGTCACCTGAGACTTTAAAATGAAAATAGGTCATTTGCAGTCACATGGTTCCAATAATGCGTAAAAATTCAGATGGAGGGCGTGAATTGAAATCAGAGGAAAATTGGTTTGTTATTCTTTTAAAATATAAAAAATACAAAGACATAAAATTGCTCCAGTGTATTCCCAAGTACTCTGAAGCCCAAATTGATTTCAATAAAATGTTATTTACACCATTTTAAGCTGAAATCTTGAGTGTAGCTGCAAAGACACGAGGCATTTCTGCACATTCTCTCTGAAGTGGAAACTCATTCGTCTGTGTGTCGAGGATGAAAATAACTTTATATCAAGTCATTCGGGGTCTCAAGACTTCCAGAGATGTATGTTACTCTGGATGAGCTGTATGAAGCCTTTTTATGTTTTAATTTTGAATTTTTCCCCCCTACATTTTGAAAAGGGGCACTAATATGATTCTTCCAGGTCATTCTGTCCTTATAAGATAGGAGGTCATACGTATCCTGGACAGACGTTTAAGTCTGGATAAGGACGGTGTAGATTGCTCCATGAGTTTATATCTCATTGTCTCTGCAACCTAGTTAATCAAAGCTACTGTAAATATGTCTGACGGAACAAGACAAGGCAAAGCCGGCTGTTGGCGTAAAACTCATATGAGGCCTTCGATCTATCTGTATCAGCAGACTGAGTGTCTGTGACCTGATTACCTCCCATCCCTCCGCTCCACATGTACTGTTATGTTGTTCCTCCTCGATCAAGTTTGTATAAATTACTTTAACTTAAGTAATCAGTATCTCTGAGTATTCTTCATCTCTGCTGAACAGTCAAGCAAGACGAAATCCCACAATAGTCACTGTATAGGTTTGGAGATGAAATCCAAACTCAGTATTTGAATATCGACAGTATTCATGAGTTAATAATACAAACTAAGAAATATTTATCTTTTCCATAACTGAATAAACAAGCTAAGGTCCCCAGAACACTGTTTGAAGCTGAGAAGGTGGCAGGGTCCGCCAGTAAACAAACTGCTGTTTTACTTTGCGGTTAGTTTGTTTATTTAGTTTGTAAAGACATAAAACATGACGATCTTTCTCCTCTGATTAAAATATCTTCCATGAAACTGCTCGTGCTCCTTTTAAAACAAGTCCCCACCGCCTTCAGTTGTTTCGGAGAACGCTGCGACATCATTTTACCACGACGCTCCCGAAATGTTTTGTGACTGCAAAAACTTCACCTGAGGTTTCACCTGCATGAAGACGAGTCGAAAAATGACTGGATTGTTAATTTTGGGTGAACTTTGCCTTTAAGAAGTAAAATACCCCAATTACAGTGGTATGGCCCTTTTTAAAGTGAGCTGTCCAGTTAAGGTGCGTCCTCTTATTTTGGCCTTATTGTGGATGTTAGAGTTTAAACATCCTGATCAGAGGCGCCGTTTAAATGCGGGCTGGTCTCCATCATGTCTGCACATTACGGGTTAATGATGGCGGATTCCTGATCAGACTTCCTCGTGTCGCTGCAGCAGCAGCAGCAGCACGCTGGAGGTGAGCGCTCACTTCTAACTGGCACACATCATCCGTCCGGGGTTGGCTGCTCCGCTCGTTGTGCAGCCCCGTGCCAGCTCGGCCCCTCCCTCCCTCCTGCAGCGAGCTTCAGGCGGACGCTGGTCCTCACTGCAGTCCGCAGTGAAAAACCCACCCGGCGCCCGTCAGAGCGCAGCAGACTGCAGTCTCCATCACACTCCTCCACCACCTCCTCCACCTCCTCCTCCTCCTCCTCCCTGAGCTCCCCTGGCAGGTGGAAAGGACACACCGACACGCCGGGCCGGCACAATGTGAGTACCAGCTCTTATATATTAACGTTAAATCAAAAACCACACAGGTAAAAATGCGCATTTCTTCTCTAACTGATGCCCATTGTGGTGACTTTTCCGCCGCGTCATGCACAGGTAAAGTTGATTTTTTTTTTTTTTTTTTTGCGCCATTATTGATCGGACGTGCGTGCGTGTGTGCGTGCATGTAACCCTGAGGTTTTTTATCTAACATCCCGCAGGCTGCTGCAACACCTAAACACAGCAGCAGACAGACGTGACACAGACATGTGGTTTTATTCTAGCAGGATCCATCACGTCGTTAAATAATCTGAATTATTCCTATACAGACTGTAATCAGGTGATTGTGCAAGGTGATCAGACAGTCACAGATGCTCTGATGAAGACTGATGAAGAGGATGTGATGATGAGCGGATCGATGTTCATCCGTGACCTCAAAACGCCTTTGATTGAGAAAAGGCTGATGATGCAGCAGATCTCTCTCTCTCTCTGTCTCTCTGTCTCTCTCTCTCCTCTTCATCTCCTCTTCCTCTCATCTCTGCAGTGCAAACAGCGGATTGCAGCACACTGACGAACACTTCTCATCTGTCAATCAACATTTTTTTTTTCCCCTCCAACATGTTTAATTCCAGACTTTAATCAGATTTTTGACCGTTTTCTCTCCTCGTTGATCGGTATCAGCCTCCTGTGTGTCTCTGCAGTTAAATGAAGATGTGTCACTTGTCCTTCCTCAGGGATTTCCTCTCAGTCTTGGCCTTTTTGGCCCTGGTGGTCTCTGCTGAAGGGAGCGTTGGGTGAGTCTGTCTCTTCACATGTAACTTGTAAAGATGTAGCTCATGGCCAAAAGTACGTGGACACGGTTAAACACTTACCAGGGTTGGGTCGGATTACTTTGAAATGTAGATACAATTTTACATGTTAGTGACTGAATCAGTTGGATTGCAAAAAAATGTCATCGTACCTGCAGTAAACCTGAGTCATACTTGAGAAAAAGTAATGATGTGGTGTTGATATGTTAATTTTGTAAAGTGAAAGTCATCCAT
Source organism: Sparus aurata (assembly GCF_900880675.1). Taxonomy (NCBI): domain Eukaryota; kingdom Metazoa; phylum Chordata; class Actinopteri; order Spariformes; family Sparidae; genus Sparus; species Sparus aurata. Next base: position 9,037,536 of record NC_044187.1, on the reverse strand, counting down.
ACTAATAGTACTTGAGTAAAAGTATCTGATATTTAAAGGTAATCATAATAATGACGCTTTAAGATTGTAGGACGGGTCGGCCGACGTCCCAAAGTTAACTGGGACGGGTCTCAAAAATACAAGTTGGACCTTTAAATGTACTGATGCATCAAAAGTATAAATTGACATTTATGTATAAACTATGAAACTATCAGTCAACAGATTATCAGATCAGATATTCAGCATTTTTCTGATTATCATGACAATGTTTTTTTTTAATAATTATTTGACTTAATTATTATTATTATTACCTAAAATACGCCCATGTGTCTCTGATGCAGCAGTCTGCAAAGTAACTAGTAACTAAAGCCATCAAGTAAATAGTAGTGGAGTAAAAAGTATAATGTTTTTCTCCAAAATGTAGTGGAGAGGAAGTATCAAGTAGCAGAAAACAGAAATACTGAAGTAAAAGTACCTAAAGATTGAAATCTACTGAAGTACAGTACTTGAGTAAATGTACTTTGTTACATTTCATAACTGCTGATCTGGATTACATCAAATCAAACATTACAATTGTTGCGCCTTTATACTAAAACAACAACAAAAAATCAATGTGAGCTCAACAAATATTCTTTATTTTTCTCTTTAAACATCTGAAAACATTTTCATTTCAAATAAAATAAAATGCATTTTGTTTCCAGCATTAACAAATCAGACTATCCATATTACAAAAACATCATCATTACAAGTCCTCTGTGTGTAATCCAGTACACGTGGGTCTTTGTGAATAACAGCAACGCACACAAACCGCACTGTCCTGTTTATTAAGTCGATGTGACGGTGACATTGTCGGGAATGACGAGCTGCTCTTGAGGGACTGCTGCTGCTTCAACCTTCCATCTCGACTCGTCACTGTTCTTTTTTTCTCCACCCACCTGATCAGCCACACGGTGGAGCACTTGTTGTCTGAGAAAACCCCCCATATCTCAGATGTGCGTCTCACGGTTCAGAGCACTGGTTATCATAAAAGCTGCATCATTTTAAAATGTCCAGATGATGGTGTGTGACACCTCCAGACACCTGAGGTTCAGCCACCACGTGAAATGTTATTGTTCAACAACAAGACAAAGGGCTTTAATCTGCTGCTACACCAGCCTCCACTCTGCTAGCAAAGCTTTTAACTGGCTGCATTGCAAACAAGGCATTGTGTTGTCATCTCCCTCTGTACTCACATAAAATGTACTGAGGAACACTGAGCCTTCAGAGCAGGAACTTCAAGGCTGAAAACTAAAAGTGATTGTCCTTTTGTGAATCAGCCTCCAGCAAAGTCGGTGCTCGCTCTGAAGAAGTGCCCCAAAACAGCTAAAAATAGCTTTTACCTTGTGGATTATACTTAATTAACTCAGCCATACCTCTGAAAAGGAGGTTTTTTCATTTGCTTGCTTGCCACTGATGTTGGATGATACAGTCTGGATGTAGTTCATCCCAGAGGTGTTAGATGTGGTCGAGGTCAGTTGAAACAGGAAATTGCCACGGTACACTAATGTCTGAAATGCCTGTTAGTTTCTAAATGTTATTCTTTTATCACTCTGTTATAGTCCGAGTACCAACAACAGCTTCTGCACAGAGTCAAAGGAATGTCTGGAATATGAGCTGGTGTGCAAAACAGATGAATATGAGGTGAGTGAGTCCCAGCCAACCAGCATATACAGTATTTACCTCATACGTCAAGGTGACCCCTCTCAGACAGTTCTGCTCTGTCATGTGTCTCTTGTGTGTGTGTGTGTGTGTGTGTGTGTGTGTTCAGGTGAGACACTACAGCCCAACTCGCTGGGTGTCAACAGATGCCGAGGCCTACTTCATGGGCGTGGGTGCAGCCATGGCCTTCAGGAGACTCTTCCAGTACATCACAGGAGCCAATGATGGAGGTGAGGACCAGCCGGCGGCAGAAAATCAGCTCTCACCAGGAGTGTGTTCATTTTGTGTGTGTTATACAATGTGTGTGTGTGTTTTCTCCGCAGGTATCCAGATGGAGATGACCGCCCCCGTGCTGGTGAAGATCCCAGAGGAGACCAAGATGTGGGAGCCGGCTGTCTACACGCTCAACTTCCCGCTGCCGGCAGCCTATCAGGACAAGCCGCCCGCGCCCACCAATGACAAGGTGAGCTGAACCTGACGGGAGGGGGAAGGGAGGGATGTGGGGGAGGGGGCCTTCAGGTGCAGAGTGAGGCAGTTTTTCCGGGAGGCTGTGAGCTTGTTGCCGTTGCCGGTCAGGAGGTCAAATGCTTTTATCCTTCCTGCGTCTGTCAGTAATTTGATCATTGAGAATTTTGCTCTGAGATCAATAGAGAGAGCGGACGGATGTACAGTATTTAGCAGCTGGCTCTGGAGCTGCTTTCACTGACTCGGTGAAATAGAAATGGATTGAGCTGCGTCATGATGCTATCAGTGCTGCTGTCTGGTGTCTGTATTTAATCTATAATAGGCTGTAGATAAGTTCAAACAACATTTAATTATTCATGCCTCAAAGGTGCAATACCAATACAACCTTGAATTAATACTCCCAGCAAGAAGAATAGAGGCAGTATATCATTAGAATAACAGCTAACATCTGCTAACTGTTGGCTATTATTTTCACACATCCATAACTGTAGCTACTGTTAGCTTGTTAGCAAAGTTAGCTGTGCACCCTGCCAGCCTGGTGTCCTGAGTGTCGATGTTTACACACTGCTTTTACTCGCTGTTTAGCATGCTGACTTCAGTAGATATCTTGTCAACACATTGTCAAAACTTATATTTTTTCACATTCAGTTGATCATTTCAGCTATTTTTTTTAATGTTATGAACTACATTTGTACATATTGCACCTTTAATCGATTCTTTATTTATTCAAAGTCTTTGTAAATTGAGGTTTTCGGCTAACGTTGCGTCCGTGTCTCCTCCGTAGCTGTATTTCACTGAGATGCCAGAGATGGACGTCTATGTGAGGAGCTACGGCGGCTGGATGCTGTCGGTCACCTCCAGGCTTCACGCTCACCTGCTGACTAAAGAGCTGGAGAGAGTTCGAGCTTCCTACAACCACAGCTACCACTACGGAGTCGGCTACGACAGGTGTGATACGCGTCTGTGAATGCTTAATTATTTCTAACTTTGGAATCACATACCAGATGTTTTTTTTTTTTTGTATGTTTGTTTTTTAAATATACTGTATAATTTGGTTGCCAAATTCTGATAACTGCTGCCTAATTGACATAAACAGGCACATCTTTTCAACGTTTTGCATTGTAAGAATTGCAAGTTAGATGACAGGTGCACACATCAACTCATTGAAAGATGGCCCCTCCTCCCGGCTCAACGGTTGAGACAGAGGCGGAGATCAGAGATGGTTGCGGGACCAGGAGAGAATAGTTGTGTGGCGTTAGAGTGAACACAGTAGTGGATCAGAGAAATAAAATCTCCCAAATCTCCCAACAACCCTGCTGATTTTTTGTGAAAGCACCCAAAGTGCGCGCTGCATCTTGTCTGCGGTTTTGCCTTTCTGCTCTGTGTGTTTGTGTGTGTGTGTAGCCCCGCCCTCAGTCAAACAGACACACAGGCCTGCAGCTCTTTATACGTCCATAACAGACAGAGAGCAGAGAAGAGAGGTGGAGACGGCAACATTACCCGGTGGATAAAAACATACCCAAATGTTTATATCCAGAAACCTCCTGAATGCACCAAGAAACAGTCCTCCTCAGACGATCATGCAGCCTGAAGAAACCTGTCTTGCCAGATTATACAGTATATACTGTAGATACACATCACTGCTCATGTCACTCACTTCTAACGGTTGTGTTTGTCTTTCTTGCTCTTTCCCTCTGTTGCTTGTTTGTGTGAAGTCCCCTGAAGCTGCTGAACAGGCACAATGAGGTGTGGTACGTGGCCGATGGGCAGCCGATCTGCACAGATCCACAGGAGCCGACCCCCGCTCACACTCCCAGACCCACCCTGACCGGCTCGCCCACGGACTCTGCGTCCGAGCCTCTCCCACACACGCTCTCTGATTCCCCCGCGCTCACTCCCGCCAACCTTTCCTCAAACACAACATCCAACTCGTCTTCACAAACGCCCTCCGACACCCCAGCTCTCCCCCCTTCTGACGCTCCACCCAGCCCTTCATCCGACATGCTCGCCGATGCCCCGTTCAGCCACACCCCCACCTCCGCTCAGATCCCGCTGGACCCAACGACCAACTCCTCCGACCCCGTCTCCGTGAGCCCGTCCCTGGAGCCCCAGTCTGACGCTGCCCTGTGGAACAGCACAGCCCACAGCTCCCCTGATACTGACAGTCACCCCAAGGTCGAGCCAGATGACGCTCATTAGCAGCACTTATATAAGCAGCTACTCCAGGTATAATAACAAGGAGTCTGAACAGAAAAGAAGCAGTGGAGGGAGGTGGGTGGTTGATGGAGAAGCTGCTCTCTTCCTCCTAATCTCTCTATTCCTACGTATTACACCAACCCCTTCTTATGGCACTTAGTGTTTAACTATATGTTCTATCACAGCTTTGCACCAGCAGCTTCCCGTAACAGCGAAACACACGCTTCGTCCACTTCGTCGCTCATAGAGTTAAGTAAGGTGTATGTGTTAGTTAGAAAGTTAGAGTCCATGGTTATTGTGTTGTTTGAACCGGCTACAGCTGAAGGCAGGGACAGATGCCGTTTAACGTCTGTTTAACGCTAAAAACTAACATAGCATCTAATAATAGGACTTCAATGGAAATCTGTAACCGGTGTATGCTGGGACTAACCACAGTATAAGATGATGTATCAGAGGAAACTTAACAATCATAATGTGTTCTAGCTTCGCCTCTAAATGGAGTTTGATGCTGTAATTAGTGATTTCTGTCAATTGTTTCCAGCCATAACATCCTTCCAGCTTTTACTCTCTGTTTATTATTCGTGTCAGTTAATTTGATGATATATGTGGCAACATGTTGGTGAATCATTATAACTTCAGTGTGCGCATTTATTGGGATCTTTGGGGCAGCCTTAAACCTGATTACTGATACCGTAAGGCTCTTAAGAACAGTACATTTCCCCAATTCTTATTTTTCTTTATTAAAACTTCTTGTCAGTATTTGTGCTCAAAAGTGCCTGTAAAAAAACATGTTTTGCAACAGTCGTTGTCCCAGTATTTTTCAGGTAATTCAGCAAGTTGATCATATTTAGTGAACACTCCAACAATAATATAACCTGAGATTATGCCACAAAACACAGTTTGGGGTACATCACAAAATGGCTTGTCTTTTCCCCTTGGTTTCACTCTTAATGGCTCTGCAATAATTAATAAAAAAGAACTGCAATAAATGTTTTAGCATCTCTGAATCACCGAGAATCTATTCCACGCAAGTCAAATCCATACCTAAGTGTAGAAACTTCGACCGAAATGCTTCAGAAATTAATAAAATGACAGTTTTTCTTTAGACAACAGTGAGATTCAAACACATAAGCACAGCTCTGGTTCCTTTCAGTACTGTGAATACATTTTCAGTTCACTTTTCCCCTAAAATGCGATGTTTATTCATGCTTCTGAACATTATATTTAAGGTATGTATATAGCAAAAATTCGGGCTGACATGATGCATAAAGAGCCACATGAGCCATTAAAGGAGAAAACAAAACAATTTACCAATGCAGGGCTCAAAAAACCCAGAGAAGACATTGAATGTTAACAAAACCTTTGTTAGTTTCCACAGAAAATCCTGCAGGGTTCTTTTAATTCTTCTGTCCTGATGCTAAATCCTGGACATACTTTGTAAATATCTGCATCTAAGAAAATCAGTCCACAAAAATCCATAATCTTAATCTTTATTCTGCTCAGACTGCCCCAAAGATCCCAAAGACTCACGCCTGATCGACTGATGCAATATGAATTACATCGATAAATTAAAATTGTTCTCTATCTATGCGTATCTGAGCTACATACTGTATGTTCTGAGGAAGGTGCAATAAAGAACCAAAACAAAAACTCTTGTCGGACTCATTTCACTGTTGGTGTCTTTGGACTTAATGAACCAAGAGAATCATTTATTCTGACTGTCTGAGCAGCTATGTAAATGTTTTGGCTTTATGTTTAATCTTTCCTTTGTCTCCATCAGGTGGTGGGATTAAGAATAACACTTACCTTCACCTGCTCCTCAAGTACACCTGTGCACAATCTGTATCCAGACTAATGAAGTGACCCTGTTGTTTCTGATTCTTCTCAGGACCCTCTTCTGTTCTTGTTCCATGACAGTAAAATCTCTCTTATCTCTAATACAGTATTTTAACTTGTTGTGCTGCCTCCAAGTGGCCAAAACATGTAATAATCCACCTCTAACTAAGCATAAACCCACAGTGTCATCACAAAATGACCACTGAAACTAGAGTTTGAGACCATAAATTCATTAGGAAACTGTTTGCTCAGTTAACAAATCAAGTGAGAAATAGGGTAAATTTCTCATAAGCTTACATACAATCAGTGGAGTCGCCCCCTGCAGGTTAAAGGAACGTCTGCACTGGCTTTGTTTTTCAGACCCGTCAGCTCTGCACACTATTTATACACAACCCTGACTCTACTACTAAACCAGAGCTCCAGAAGATGCTCCTCATTCCTCATTAGACCTCAACAGTAGCCGACATGTAGCTCCCAAAAAGAAGCTGAGAACATCTGTTTACAGGCAAGAATCAAAATTCATTTCTTGACTTGAAGTTTTACCGTTCTTCACTCCAGTTGTCGCGGTGAACTTGCTAATCTTACACTTGTTAGTTTGTTGTTTGGAGTTTGTTTCTCTTTAGGCATAGAATCCTGTATGTCACCAAAGATCTGATCTTGCTAAATGCAGACTTACCTTTTGATTAATATAACGAGGTCAAAGAATCTGGCCCTCTGTTGTTTTTTTTTCAAGAGTTAATTTGGTGCAGATCTCCACCGTTCCTTTAGTTTATAAGGCAGCTTTGATACAATGAACTTTAGAGTGGATGTCAAATCTGTTTGTGTCACCCAAAGCATGATGGGAAGTGTAGTCCTAACAACTCTGAACTTATTAAAACAAAACAAAAAAAAAAACATCTGGAGCAACAAAATACATATAATTTATTATGTTCTTTACTACCAGAACATTATTTTAAAATATTGAGACTCAGAATGTGTCGACAACATGATTCTTTATATACAGATAATAGAAATTATCCAAAAATAACTATGATGATAAACAATCTTCGATGATCGACTTCATGAACAGTAATAACTCATTTCAATTACAATAACTGTGGAATCGTACAAAGCAAAATGATCAGTACATATTCTTACACTTTCAAGTGTCAGTAACCTGATTTAAAATCTTTTGATTTTGATGTGTGTGTGTGTGTGTGTGTGTGTGTGTGTGTGTGTGTGTGTGTGTGTGTGTGTGTGTGTGTGTGTGTGTGTGTGTCCTTCTTACAGAGACACTGAGGAATTAGATGACCTGAACAAGAACCCAGGATAAAGAGGTTCAGTGAATGTGGTGTTGAAGGTGTGGAGGTGGATCAGTGAGTCAGAGGAGACTCTGTAGAAGGACAGAGTGCCAGCAGGACAGTCCACATACACTGCTACTCTACCAGAGGAGGAGGGGGAGGAGGAGAGGGCTGTTCTCTTATTGTGCCAGATAGAGTAACAACCACCATCATCAGAGCAACTCAGACTCCAGGACTGATTATTTCGTCCAAACAAACAGTCCTCTCTGTTTCCTCTCCTGCTGATTCCTCTGTAACTCACTGATATCTCAACGCTTCCTCTCCACTCAACCTCCCAGTAACAGTGACCAGTCAAACCATTTCTACACAGCAGCTGAGGCCAGTAGTCAAACCTCTCTTGACGATCAGGATATGGCTGATACTTTGACACATGTGTCACCTTCCTGTTGTTGTCAGACAGTTTGAGGAATCTGTTTACTGTGTTTGTGTCGACTGTGAGTTTACAGCCATCTGATGGAGAGAACAAGACACAATACAGCAGCAGTTTATCATCTAACACAGCTGAAGGTTTATTTGTTGCTTTATTAACAGACTGACTGCTAATTAGATCAAAACTTCACTATGACTCATCTTTTTGGATCTTCTTTCAAACTGACAGTTACATGCAGATACACAAGCTTTAGATTTAAACTACTTTAACATGTGCTGCATTGTTTTTATCACTCAAAATGAACACACACTTACACTTCCTCACACCAGGTTTCAGCCTCTGCTCTCCACCATGTTCCACCCTGGAGGAAGAAACAAAGTCAGAATGATCCTTCAGAAGCTTCCTCATCAATGATCTTCATAAAGCTTCACTCAGGTCACCATTAAGACAAAACAGCTGCATTTATAAAAAACATTTCATACACACACTCAAACTTTACATCAAACATTCACAAACAACTAAATAATAAAAAGGTCAGTCAAAAGTAAAATATCCAAAGAATCAATCCAATAAAATACTAAAACTTAAAGATGGGAGAATTATGATTATAATATAATATATAATATAATTATAATAAATTGTTTGGGTCAAAAACTGATTGTCAGTAAAATCAGTATATTAAAGTTTCTTTATTTTGTCCAGTATGACAAATCACAGTTTTTCTCCAGGCTCTTTACGATTTGTTCATCGACGACTCCCTCAATACTCAGACACTCGATTCAGATCAGAAAAACTCCCTAAAAATCTTTAATGAGAAGTTAGAAACTTTAGAAACAGCAACAGAGGAGGGATCTTTTTTCAGCTCGGACAGACAGGAAGTAGATGTCATGGTTATAGAACGGATCAAAATAAGTCTGAAGTGTTGAAGAAAGTCTCAGATCTTCTCAGCCAGATGATCAGAAGACGAATGTTCATTTGATTTCTCTTCATTGGTTCTGTGTGTGTGTGTGTGTGTGTGTGTGTGTGTGTGTGTGTGTGTGTATGTGTGACTTTGTATATGAGAATGAGTGAGTGAAAGACTGAGTGAATGATTGTGTATGGCCACAGGTCTGTCCCCATCTAGAGGTCGCTAGAGAGGCTGCTGAAGGTGCAGCTCAAGGGGGAAGGTCTTATGAACTCTACTGAAGCCACAGCATCTGGGTGTTGCTGAGATGGCATACAGTTTTTAGACTGTGCGTCCATGCATGACCATGTTTTAATACCGTGTGGCCTATAGACTTTGATATTGAAAACCTTTCTCAATTTATTTTATTTTTATTTACAACAAGTTTTCTGTAAAACAAACCTGTAACAATAAATGGTCATAGGGACCAACTTGGAATACTCCTCTACTCATCATTCATCTGCACACGTCAAAATCCAACTCAGCCACCAGTGGTAGATTTCAGTCAACAAAAGGGTTCAGAAAATGCTACTACCGTAATTTCCGGACTATAAGGCGCTATTTTTTTCCCACGCTTTGAACCCTGCGGCCTATACGACAATGCTGCTAATCTATAGATTTTAATAGGCTAACAGCCTCCAGGGGGCACTCTAGCAGGAAACGCAAGAGCGAGACAGACAGGTGGAAGAGATAATGAGCTGAGGAAGACGCTAGTTTGTGTTTTGAACAGTCATTTTGCGCATCATGCACACACCCTCATCATGGAAAACACAGGAAGAAATGCATATGATGCAGCTTTTAAGTTAAAGGCAATCGATCTGGCTGTCGAAGAAGGAAATAGAGCTGCTGCACGTAAGCTTGGCATCAATGAATCGATGGTGAGAGATGTTGAGATGGCAGCGTGAAGAACTGACTCAATGCAAAAAGACGACAAAAGCTTTCAGAGGTAATTAAAGCAGATGGCCCAAAATTGAAAACGTTCTTGAAGACTGGGTGAACACACAGAGAGCAGACGTGGACACCTGCGGCTTATAGACTAGTGCAGCCTATATATGTACACATTTTTTTTCACTTAAAAATTAGTTGGTACGGCTTATATTCAGGTGTGCTCTATAGTCCGGAATTTACGAATTACTGGGTAAGTCCGACTATGATCGGATTTTTAAGATGCATGTATACACCTTAGTCTGACTAAAATGGGACCGGATGGTCACCGGCGGTGGTGTTTTTCCTGCGAAATAACCGCAAGCAAGAGCGCCATTGTGCATCTAGTTTGTGTAATTATTATGTACACCATAGACGAAATGTACAAAGATGTAGCTTCGTCTCGTTCTTTGTACGCCATCTTTCTTGAATGCCGATGCAGAGTTTGTTGTTGCTGGTGATGTAAAGAGGTCAGCCGGAGGTGGCTCTATTACCACTAAATGGGTACAGCGCCACCTAGCGTACCGGGGTATGACATGCTTCGGCCAATAATTCGATTTTCACTGGCATGTATACTCGGACAATTGCAGTTGTCTGATTGAGTATCATAGTCGAACTATGGCTGTAATCTGACTAAGCTGTGCATGTAAACGTGCTGACTGAGGTGGAAGTGTCATGGTTTGGGGATACTCTGCTGCAGCAGGACCTGGCCAGTTCACCATCAAAGAATCCACCATTCATTCTACTGTGCATCAGAGGGTGCTTGAGGAACATGTGAGACCATCTGTAAAAAAATTATCGCTGAAGCAGAACCGGACCCTTCAACATGACAATGATCCAAAACCTACCAGTAAACCCACCAGAGACTGGCTGAAAACTAAGAAATGGAGAGTTCTGGAATGGCTGACTCAAAGCCCAGATCTTAATCCCATTGAGATGCTGTGAGGTGACTTAAAATGGGCTGTACATGCAAGAAACCCCTCAAACATCCCACAGCTGAAAGAATTCTGCATTGAGGAGTGGACGTTCCTCAGAACGATGTCAGAGACTGGTAAATGGCTACAAGAAGAGTCTCATCTCTATTTCAGCCAAAAAGGGTAACACCAGCTATCAGGGGTGTATAGGGTGTCCTAAATTTTTCCTCAGTTAGAATACACATTGAATATTTCTTAATGAAGAACTGAATATCTAATGGGGTGAAACATGCTGAAAAAACTGCAGATGTCGACGTCATGACATGTACTGTCACGCCTCTTTTGGATCCACAGCACGGATGTGCTGTATGAATTGACACACTTATCAGCAGTGCTGCTGGATCAGACTGTGAACCAACAGTCCTCAGCTTGTCAGTGTGGCAGAGAAACAGTGTGTGAGCTCTTGCTGTCTGTTCATACCTGAAACAGTCTGGCAGCTTCGCTCTTGAGTCTCCTGGATGATTGTAGCTCAGGTCCAGCTCTCTCAGATGGGAGGGGTTGGATCTCAGAGCTGAGGCCAGAGAAGTACAGCCTTCCTCTGTGATCAGACAGCCTGACAGCCTGGACACACACACACGTGCACACACACACACAGATTTATATATCATTTATTTTCGTAAAAACAAAACAATGAGCTCAAAGACGCTTCAACGGTCTAAAGAGCCAGGCCATGTTACCCTGTTGATCAGCTTCAATGTAAAAATACTGATTAGAGTTTCTTTAATCAGCAGTGAGCAATCTGCCCCAAAATAATATCACAATCTATTTAATTTCAATCAAAATCAAAATTAATTTTTCAATCAATTTTAAATGTCCTGGAGCCTACAGCCAGAGGTGAAACACCTCATGAATTTCTCCATTTCATTAATGATAGTTCTTGTGTCTTCATCCACCCTGTTACTAGCTAGCTAGCTATAACACATGGTGGAAAAAAGAAAAGATTTTCTGTGAGGCATGTTCTTTTATTGTAACATTTGTGTTCCTGTGTTAATCAATAAAACAATAATAATAATATAATTTTGTATTGTATTATCTTTTTTCATGAGAAAAGTATTTCACTCCGTTAATATTTTTTTCCCCTCAGGGCTTATATGCCCAACGAAAAGTTGTGAATAAACGTATTCACGTTAAATAAACGTTGTGAATAAATGTGCAAAAAACTCATTGATACAATTTTAAAAAATGAAGACTCAAAGCATAACAGGGATTAAAACCCAAACTTAATGTTTCTGTGTGAAAGTGTCAGTATCATAAGACTTACCATTATCTAAACAAAGTTTAAACCATTGGTTTCAGGTGCTGCTGCTGCAGCCTCCCTCCCAACATGTTAGAGTAATACAATTAAGATGGTATAGAACACAATTGTGTTGATGTGGTGCTCAAACATTTTTTGCTAGAGCTCTTAAAATTTATGTCAGGAGCACCAGTGCTACAAGTGGAAAAAGATTTGTCTGGGGCCCTGCTACAGATGTTGAATGTGGTATTTTAAACAGAATTAAACTTGTATATCCGGTAACATTTAAAATGTTCTCTCTTAAGCAGAGGCTTAATCCTAACCTGAGAGTCTCCAGTTTACAGTGTGGACTCTTCAGTCCAACAGACAGCGGCTTCACTCCTGAATCCTGCAGATCATTGTTACTCAGGTCCAGTTCTCTCAGATTAGAGGACTGGGAGCTGAGAACTGAGGACAGAGCTTCACAGCTTCTCTCTGAAAGATTACAGCCACTCAGCCTGAAGGAGAGTAAGTGACAAAAACAAACACTGATTCTGTTTCTGTCTTGTACAACATTAAACACATCACATCTCTATGGTTGCCCTGACTGAGGCTTTACGATCTCAAGTAAATAACTGGGATCTGTCAACAATTAATACAATGTCCTAAATTATACTCATATCTCTGGGATTTATCCTGACATGAACTACAAAGTGACAGATTTTTCTCCTATTTCATGGATGTATTAATCTGTAGAGGTACAGTAAAACTAAAGGAACAATATGCATGTTTTTCAACTGATCAATCTGTTGACTAAATCTCTGGACTCTTATTTGATTGATATTTAATATTAGGAGATTAATTAGTAGGGGATAATCCGTACATGTGTGATACAGTATCTGTTCACTTACAGAGCTTTGTTGGAGGCTTTGACCACTGGCAGCAGCCTCAGTAGAGCCTCCTCTGAAGCACAGTATTTCTTCAGGTCAAACATGTCCAGATCTTTTTCTGATGACAGTAAGATGAAGACCAGAGCTGACCACTGAGCAGGAGACAGTTTATCTGTGGAGAGACTTCCTTTTCTCAGGTACTGTTGGATCTCCTCCACTAGAGAACCATCATTCAGTTCATTCAGACAGTGGAACAGATTGATGCTTCTCTCTGGAGACAGATTCTCACTGATTTTCTTCTTGATGTAGTCAACTGTTTTTTGATTGGTCTGTGAGATACTTCCTGTGTCTGTCATCAGACCTTGTAGAAGAGTCTGATTGGTTTGTAGTGAAAGACCCAGGAGGAAGCGGAGGAACAAGTCTAGGTGTCCATTTGGACTCTGTAAGGCCTCGTCCACAGCACTCTGGTAGAGATGTGTTGGTTCAGGTTTGTCTCTGAATAGTTTAGACCACCAGGCAGTTGGTTTTCCTTCTGCCAGCAGATTGACTCCAGAGTTGAAGAATGTAAGATGAACATGAAGTGCAGCTAAAAACTCCTGAACACTTCGATGGATGAAGCAGAACACCTTGTCCTGGTACAGTCCTCTCTCCTCTTTAAAGATCTGTGTGAACACTCCTGAGTACACTGATGCTGCTCTGATATCGATGCCACACTCTGTCAGGTCTGATTCATAGAAGATCAGGTTTCCATTCTGCAGCTGCACAAAAGCCAGTTCTCCCAAAGACGTGATCATATCCTTGCTCTCTGGAGTCCAGTGTGGATCTGTCTCAGCTCCCCCATCATACTTGACATTCTTCACTTTGGACTGAACCACCAGGAAGTGGATGTACATCTCAGTCAGGGTCTTGGGCATCTCTCCTCCCTTTCTAGTCTTCAATACATCCTCCAAAACTGTAGCAGTGATCCAGCAGAAGACTGGGATGTGGCACATGATGTGGAGGCTTCGTGATGTCTTGATGTGGGAGATGATTCTGCTGGCCTGCTTCTTGTGTCTGAATCTCTTCCTGAAGTACACCTCCTTCTGTGGGTCAGTGAACCCTCTGACCTCTGTCACCATGTCAACACACTCAGGAGGGATTTGATTGGCTGTTGCAGGTCGTGTGGTTATCCAGAGGCGAGCAGAGGGAAGCAGTTTCCCCATGATGAGGTTTGTCAGCAGCACATCCACTGAGGTGGACTCTGTAACATCAGTCAGGATCTCAGTGTTGTCGAAGTCCAGAGGAAGTCGACACTCATCCAGACCGTCAAAGATGAACACAACCTGGAACTCTTCAAAGCTGCAGATTTCTTTGGTTTCAGCGAAGAAGTGATGAACAAGTTCCACCAAGCTGAACTTTTTCTCTTTCAGCACATTCAGCTCTCTGAAAGTGAATGGAAATGTGAACTGTATGTCCTGGTTGGCTTTGTTTTCAGCCCAGTCCAGAGTGAACTTCTGTGTTAACACTGTTTTCCCGATGCCAGCCACTCCCTTTGTCATCACTCTTCTGATTGGTTTATCTCCTCCAGGTGAGGCTTTAAAGATGTCTTCTTGTCTGACTGTTGTTTCTGGTCTGTGTGGTTTCCTGGATGCTGTTTCAATCTGTCTGACCTCATGTTCATCATTGACCTCTGCAGTCCCTCCCTCTGTGATGTAGAGCTCTGTGTAGATCTGATTCAGAAGGGTTGGGTTTCCTGCTTTAGCGATCCCCTCAAACACACACTGGAACTTCTTCTGAAGGTTAGATTTGAGTTGACATCGACAAACTGCAGCAAGAGTTCCTGAAGGAAACACAACACAACAGTGAGTGGATATTAGTGTGAAGAAGAAAACAGTTTATTGAGAAAAAATCCTCTTACTGCTCTGCAGACAGTCAGCCAGCTCCTCCTGCTCCATTCTCCTCAGGAAGTTCAGCGTGATCATCAGAAATGCCTCTGTGCTGCTCCTCCTCTTATCCTCTTCCTCACCGTCCAGCACCTCCTCATCCTCACTCTGCCTCTCTGAGCATTCTGGGTAATCTGGACTCAACACTTTCTGGAACTTCTTTAACTCGTTTTTCACAAAGGTGACAATGTTCTCCTCAAGATGCTGCAAAAGAGTAAAACTTCAAATGTAAAATAAGACATTTCATTTCATTTGCAGCTGAAGTAAAGTTGTTGTTGGACATTTACTCACCTTAAATATGGAGTCCAGGTCTGTTGGATGCTGCTGGATAGACTGACCACTGAAAACCTGCTGAACTCTGCAGAGAACATAAAGTACAATGATTTCAACTATCAGCAGCTTCACATTTCTACATCATCCATCTACTTCCTTAGGCCATTTGATGGATTAGGCAAAAAAGTTACCTGGTATTAATAATGACGCCTTTAGTTTGATAAGAAGCTGCTTACTGTAATGTGTGAGACAGTGTCTCATTTAACTTTGATTTTCAGAATTTCCCAGTAAAGTGTGCTTCTGTACTAAATCTGCTGATAGATACAGTAGTGAGGAAAGAAACTGATGTCATTATAAGGCCTCAAGAGAATCAGCCGCCTAATGTGGTAGAGAGGTTCTCGTACCATTTCCTCAACCTTGGGAGCTGAGCTGTGTAAAACTTGCATTTATCTATAGTTCCTCCAGTTGTGGAGGAAATACAAAATCCTGGCCATGCTGGACACATTTTATTAGTATCTCTTACCAGGGAACCCCAAATTGATGCTCTGGCGGCCAAAGTTTTGTGCATGTTTGGGGATATTGACCAATGTGAACACTCCTTATACTGCCTCAGACTGTGTCAGAGGCTTCACCCTCACCTGAACAAAGTTTGTAATGCAGGAGATAACAACCTGTCTCCTTAATAGCTTCCACTGTAGTTAAATGCTGTACACTCAAACAACAGGAATCATTCTTGGCTGTAGTAAAGTCTGACACCCATGATTTGTATAATGAGCAAGCAAGTAACTTCTGCTTTGTTTAATGAGGTCGTCCACACAGCACATTAACATCCAGACTGTGGAAGTCAGAAAGAAAGGTCATACATTTATATTATCTTTCCTCTTTTTAATTTCGGAGCAGTGTTTTGAGACAGACTTACAAACTAACTTCATCTGTCAGAGGGGAGACTGCCGACAGCAATTATGCCTCCACTGTCTGTATGAATAGGTTCAGCTGAAGTCGGACTTCGCAGTAAAGGTGGCAGCATTTGAGATACACAGTCATTGGACTTGTGTCAAAGATGCAGAGGGGCTAATGAAAGCCCAGGACTCCTGAAATTAACCATCCAACTTCCTCCCAACTGACTGAATCTACAGGAAACAACAAAATATGTTGTCTTGATCCACCGTTTCAAACTAATTCCAGTCAGAGTACAGAGTCCCAGGAGGAACCAGAGAGAGATCAACACCTTTAGTCCACAAATGATTTGAACAATTTATTTCAAGTCTGAAGGAAAATTATTTGCTCCCATTTGATCACTTGTTTCATGTTTTAACTGTTGATTTCTGGAAAATCTTGAATACTAAATGTTCCTCTCTGAAGAAAACATTAAATCAGTTGAGTGTGAAAGCAGAGACCAGCTGAAAGACCATTTTATGTCAGGAATGATAGAAGGAGAGCTGCAGAACAACAAACTCTTCTGGTTTAGATTCTTACCTTTCTTCAGCAGATTGATCTCCATCCTTGAAATCTATAGCCTGATTCATGGACCGGTCACTCTTCATGGACACTCCGCTGGGTGTAGGAGAGTCTGGTCTCTGCTGGTGAACCCTGATATAAACAGACAGACAAACCAAACCAAACAAACCATCAAAACGTCATACCACAAATGTATCAAAATCTAAAGTTGATTTAAAGAGAAGATGTCCAGAAAAACCATCAGAGTTTGAGACAATAACCAAAGTTCGTATTATAAGCCAGATAAAGTGGTTCTAGTAATTGTGTCATGTTGCTGACCATTCCTTTTTGAAGCTTGAAGTTTGAAGCTACAACCCTTTTTAAAAGAGATAAGAGGAGGTGGACAACATTACAGGAGACTTCTTTGAAATGATACATCAGAAAAATGTCTGAATGTTTCAGATTAAACGTTCCTCCAACAATAACATTGTTAGAACATGTAGATAACATGATGAAATGTTACAGGAACGTTCCTGCTGGCTGGGACTGTGTTGACTTACTGAGTCTCTGAGGGAAGTTTTCCTTTAAATTCTAATGGTTGATTCATGGACCGGTCACTCTTGATGGACACACAGCTGGGTCCAGGTCCAGGTCCAGCAGAGTCTGGTCTCTGCTGCTCTGGGCTTCAACATAACACACACAGAGCTTTGAGTGTGAATCATGATGGTGGAGTGATTTGAGTGCTGAGCTGTGACACGGAGAAGAGTCATGGACAGTTAGAGATCCTCATCTCACCTCTGAGCTTTGGTCTGGCTGTCATGTTCCCCACACAGAGTGGTTTTTGAGGGAGGTACTCCGTCCTCTGTCTCCTCACACTGATTCATAGCAGATCCCCCACCTTCACACAAACACAACAACATGCTGTCACACCTTATTTATCAGCATTCCTCTCAGTCACATGACAAACATACAGAGCCTGACTGGAGGAACCTAATGAAGCTTTCTGACACCAAATGAAAAAACATAAATCTGACAGTTTAGAATGAAGTTTAAAGTAAAACCAGCTCAACATTTTGTTTCTGACCACAGAGACCACAACGAGCAGTTAAGATGCTTTAACAAGCTGAAATGAATATTTCAGCTCAGCAGAAGCTGCTGAATTCACATCCACATCAAGTCACAGAGACTTTCTACCTTCATCTGTAGGAAACACTGGAGCAGAGCTTAAACTGTCAGTCCATTCATTGATCTGACTGACAGATCATTACACGACAGCACTTTGAATCATTTACACTATTTTTTCCTGCAAAAATAACAAACATGAGCTTCAAACTTCTTCAGTTTTTTTTTATTTAACTTGTGTGTTGTTTTGTGTCAGACTTATTACTATTCTAGTCTAAACAGCTGATGGATCGTTTGAAAAACTGATGAAACTAAGTTGATAATGAAGATAATGATCAGTAGAATCCTGAACTGAGAGAGAAGAAGCTTCTTATTGATCCATCAGGAAGAATCAGTTCAGTGGAACCTGCAGCCAGGAAGCCAATCACAGAGCAGCTGGTGTAGTTCTGCTGTCAGTCCACTAGATGTCCTCAGTCATCTAAAGTCAACTACAGAGCTGCTCAGTAAACAGATAAACAGGCTTGTTTCCAGATGAACTGCTGACAGTTTCCCAGCAGCCTTCAGTCTGCACAGGAAGTCAGGATTTTTACACTGTCAGGGATTTACATCTGTACACATGACATTGTATTTGATTCACTGTTGTATGTGTAGATCAGAGAAGTCAAACAATTAACAGCTGATCAAGGTTCAGTCAAAGCATAACATGTTTGTTGTGACATGATATTAATAAATCACAATCAACTGATCAAACTTTGATAAGCACATGATTTTGGCTCAGTCTCTCTTGTTGAAACTTAACTTCTCTCCACAAACATATAACATTTAGAGTATTGAGGTCGTTCTCTACAAAAATACACCTTTATTTTCTCATATATATATATATATATATATATATATATATATATATATATATATATATATATATATATATATATATATATATATATATATATATATATATATATATACACACAACTCCTTCAAAAATAACATCACTCTTGATGACTAAGAGACTGGAATGTCAGGCTGCACAACTCTTCAGATTATTGGAGAGACATGTCAAATTCCCAGAACAAAGAAAGAATATAGTCTACTGGAAATTTCTTGGACCCAGAAATTGTGTTTCCTATAAACTTTTATGATTGAAAAGTAATCTATAGGCCTAGCGGATGAAATTCAACTTGGTTGCTAAAAGTTGCATGTTGGGCAATTCGAGTAATTAGCATCATTAGTTAATAAAGGGGAGACAATACAGGTGAAGAATCGGGACATTTTTTTTAACTGATGTGTATCACCATGAAACTTCCCCAGTTGATTACTTACATTAAGACAATTATTTTTTGTATTAGGAGTTTTCTGAAATTGTATGTATAAAAATGCAAATGAGGCATTATCTCATTAAATATGCGCTAATTTGCATACATTTCCAGAACATAAATCCAAACATTGGATAAAGCCAGGTTCAAAATTCTTGTTTCATTTTGTTGACATATTATAGCCAAAGGTTTTTACAGAGGGATTTTTGGATATCTCTTTTCATCACTCATTAATCAGAAAATACTGTCAACAGCCATGAAAAAAACAATTTTCGCCCTGTTTTTAGGAAGATAATGTTATATAAATCAGGCTATGAATGATATATGAACAAACCCCTCTGTTACAACCTTCAGAATATAGATAGGAATAAAACTGGAAAGTTTGGTGTATATAAGTGCTACTGAAGTGGAGATTTTTGGCTCAGAGTATGAGAAAAAACTCATTTTGAGAAAACAGCCTTTGTATATTGTATAAGAAATCTATAGAAGGAGGAGGGGGGTTATGAAACATTCGGTGCTTTGGGATTTCTGGATCTCACAAACATGGACTTAAACTCCTAGATCACCTTTCAAAGTTAACTAGAAGCAAAAATATAGCCATTTTCAGTTTCTCGTGATTAGGGGAAACATGGCAGGCAAAAACATAGTTTTTTATGCACTGTCAATTTTGAGATTTTGGGTTACTTTGCTTCCATAACATGTCTTCTTTCAGACTAGTGGAAAGAAAACATCCAAAATACACATTTAAGTGTTCATTTTACTTCACTTTGTCTATTTCCTTCTATAGATCTCTTATACAATACCTAATGGAGGCTGTTTTCTCAAAATGAGTTTTTTCTCATACTCTGAGCCAAAAATCTCCACTTCAGTAGCACTTATAGACACCAAACTTTCCAGTTTTATTCCTATCTATAATCTGAAGGTTTTGACATAGTGGTTTGTTCATATAGCATTCATAGCCTGATTTATATAACATTTTATTCCTAAAAACAGGGCAAACATTGTTTTTTTATGGCTGTTGACAGTATTTTATGATTTATGGAGTGATAAAAAGAGAAATCCAAAATTCCCTCCGTAAAAACCTTTGGCTATAATATGTCAACAAAATGAAACAAGAATTTTGAACCTGGCTTTATCCAATGTTTAGATTGATGTTCTGGAAATGTATGCAAATTAGTGCATATTTAATACGATAATGCCTCATTTGCATATTTAAACATACAATTTCAGAAAACTCATAATACAAAAAATTATTGTCTTAATGTAAGTAATTAACTAGGTAAGTTTCATGGTGATATATATTAGTTTAAAAAATGTCCCTATTCATCACCTGTAGTGTCTCCCTTTAATTTCCTCATTATGCTAATTACGCAAATTGCCCAACATGCAACTTTTAGCAACCAAGCTTAATCTCTTCCGCTAAACCTATAGATGACATTTTAATAATAAAAGTTCATAGGAAACAACATTTCTGGGTTTAGTATGGGCCACATAGGGATTTCCAGTAGGTTGGGCCGGTGTGCAGGAACACCCTAACCCTAACCCTAATAAGCAGCTGTTGGTAATGTATTTCTAACCTCCCATGGCCGCTCACTCACACGGTCAGTTTGTCTCATCCTGCTGCGGCTGCTTTGTGCTTTTCAGCAGAGGTGGCAAGTAACGAGGTAACAATATACTTCGTTACTGTACTTGAGTAGATTTTTCAGGTACCTGTACTTTACTTGAGTATTTATTTTTCTGACGACTTTTTTACTTTTTACTTTCACTCTACATTTCCTCCGCCGATGACTACACAAAGGATAAGACGTAACTACCTAGAGAGTGAAAGTCAACCGCGGAGAGAAGCGCCGTGAGTTAGAGAAAACTTGCAGCAGCGACATGGAGGAAGAAAGTGAACAAACCAGGGAACGACGACGCATCATGTTCGGAGAAGCAAGACATTCCCCATTCATGACCCTATTTAAGAGAACTGTGTGAGGTTGTCGGCTCCAAGAATGATTCATGGCGAATGCCTTGTGTCCTGTGCCAACCTAAAAACCACGAGCTTCTGGCGTTCAAGAGCTCTCTGAATAACCACATACAGGTAAGGTGTATTTTCAGTTGTTATCATTAGCTCATTTAGCATTTCTTGTAGGCCAGTTTACAACGTTAGCAATGCTATGACAACACATTGTTTTGATAGTATAGAGCTAACACTAGCTAGCGCTCGGTTAAAAAAAACAACAACAACCCAATAATCCTCAATTAATTGCCGTTTTGCCACTGTTGTGAGGCGTTACTCTTCAGGGCTCTCTGCCAGAAAACCCCCCTTGGGTAGGTGATATGGAGGACCAAACCTGACATAAGTATAAATAAATAAATAAATGCATTAATGCATAAATAAATACATAAATAAATAAATAAATAAATGTTGAAATAAATAAATACATGTATAGATAAATAAATGCATAAATAAATACATGCATAAATAAATGAATAAATAAATAAATGCTGAAATAAATGTATAAATAAATAAATAAAAGTA
This sequence comes from Sparus aurata, assembly GCF_900880675.1. Taxonomy (NCBI): domain Eukaryota; kingdom Metazoa; phylum Chordata; class Actinopteri; order Spariformes; family Sparidae; genus Sparus; species Sparus aurata. The sequence goes on along the minus strand of NC_044187.1, from coordinate 9,016,114 downwards.
TGAATTAAAGAATAAATGCTTTTTATTTATTTATACATTTCTGTTCACCTACATTTATTTATTTCTGTATTTCTGTTCACCTACATTTATTTATTTCTGTATTTCTGTTCACCTACATTTATTTATTTCTGTATTTCTGTGTCCATATGTAAATGAGGAGGTAGGAGGTCCTGACCTCAGTCAAGAGCATGATTGGTTACAGGAGTGTGCTCGATGAGGGTCTACTACTTCTGCCTAACTAGCAGCGCTGATTCCTGTACACTGTACAGGAATGTTGCTGGCTACCAGCAAGCCCGCTCAGTTAACTGTTAGCTGCAGTTGTTGACATTTGTTCATGTAGCTCTGGTTTACTTATGAATTTGACTGGTGTTCATTTTAACTTGCGAGGGTCCCAGGTGTGCTGGTGGTGTGGTTTGAGAATCCCGTCTGGAGAGAGAGGGGTCCTCAGCCATGTCCGCTAACCAGGAAAAACATTCTGCTCATCGCTCCAAGTCATGTATATGTGTATTCTAGACGAGCGCTACAGAGCACAAATCGTCCAAAAGTGCATGTTGTCGGTCTCATATCTTTGTCGTGAATGTCTGTACTCTCAAATAACTCATGGGTGGAACAGGCTGAGGCATTTGTTCACGCCGAGCGGCTCGAGAGCGGAGTGGAGACCCCTTTTAGCTCTTATGTTAGCTGTTAGCTGCTCGCTGTAGCGCAGCGTCCAGGCTACCTTGTGACACCGGTTACCATCGGGTATTTTTCATTCCGCACTGTTCAAATGGTCGCCTAAAGCCATCGTTCCGAGCCGCATACATCGTTATTAAGCTGAAGCTAAGTCGGTGTGAAAACTGTACACTGTCATACAGCCTGCTGGTCAAACAGTCAAGCAGAGTACGTTGACATCCAGCCCGAGCTCAGCGTGAGGTCAATCAGCTGTGGCAAATCGTGAGACGTCCAGATCAACCTGTGATACAAACACCAGTAGCGACAATGGTTCATAGGAAAGCCCAGACATGTATCTCACTCTCGGTGGTAACATGTGTCAACTAGGGCTGCACAAAAAATCGTTAAAAAATCGCGATCTCGATTCACACATACACGTGATCTCATTTCTACACACAGCGATTCTGAAGCATTTTATATCTCGAGCCGAATCACAAACAAATGCTCCTATTTTCCTCCCGGATTTTTTGAAGCGCCCCCAAACGCAGCACGGCCGCTGCCTCCTCCCTCAACCTGTGGTAAAGCGTCTTTACAACACGTGATTCAGTGGCGGAAGCCCACCTGCAGTTGAGTGTTTGGAAGGAGTGTGAGAAGCCGTTTTTAGACAAGGCAGCAAGCCGCCAATCTGCCCGTCCTGTTGACGGCTAGGTCCGCGGTTTTAGACAGAGGGCGGCAAATTGGGGGTCTGTTTTGGTCCGCCGATTTGCTGCCTCGGACGGTACACTTATTTCCGCCTCGACTGCTAGCTTGTTGTTGTAGCGACAAGCTAGAAACGGTCGCTACTTTCAAATTAAAAGCCCCCCGCTAAGAACCCAGTTCCAAACTCCAATGGGGTGAAATGTAAAGCTCTTATTTTGAAGACAAATATGTTGTCAACTGTTTGCAGCCCAACTTCGGGCTTCACGTCACGTCACCTCTGAGGCGGCTTTTGGAAAAGGAAGAATAATATGCCTCCGTTTTTGAAAGCCGATCACAGCAGCTATCACATATCACCTAGCCAAAGCTACGGCCCCAATAAACACTGTACAACATGAGGTATTAGAGGATGCCCTCTCATCTTGGAGACTAATTTTTTTTTTACTTTTGTAAAAATCATTTATCATCCAATGATAGAACTAACAAAACAAAAAAAAACATTGCTTTGGCAGAGGCATAGTAGTATGCCTCTGCCATACTACAATGTTTTTTTTTTTTGTTTTGTTCAAGTTCATCAGTGCAATAAACATTTTGTGAAAAAAATCGTGCCAGAGAATCGTGATCTCAATTCTAAGCAAAAAAATCGTGATTCACATTTTTTCCAGAATCGTGCAGCCCTAGTGTCAACAGTTAACCTGGATGCTACGCTCTTAGCGCTACAGCGAGCAGCTAACAGCTAACTGCTAACAGCGGTGTCCACGCCGCTCTCGAGCCGCTCGGCGTGAACAAATGCTTAATACTGTTCCACACATGAGTTGTTTAAGAGTACAGACATTCACGACAAAGATATGAGACCGACAACATGCACTTTTGGACGATTTGTGCTCTGTAGCGCTCGTCTAGCAGTGGTTTGCAAGTAGCAGCCCCGGCTTCTCCGTGTGGATAGAAGTGTTCAAGCCACGTCAAAACGAATACACGTATACATGACTTGGAGCGATGAGCAGAATGTTTTTCCTGGTTAGCGGACATGGCTCTCCAGACAGGATTCTCAAACCACACCACCAGCACATCTGGGACCCTCGCAAGTTAAAATGAACGCCAGTTAACCTGTCACACTGGTCGAGGCCATTAAGCTAACTGGAGCTGTTTTACAACGTTACAGAGAGCGAGGCTTGAGATCAGGAATCGTTTGCTTTTGTCTGGCTCTCCGATTTGACCAATCATGCTCTTGACTGAGGTTAGGACCTCCTACCTCCTCATTTACATATGGACACAGAAATACAGAAATAAATATATGTAGGTGAACAGAAATACAGAAATGAATAAATGCAGGTGAACAGAAATACAGAAATAAATAAATGTAGGTGAACAGAAATGTATAAATAAATAAAAAGCATGTATTCTTTTATTTATACTTTTATTTATTTATTTATACATTTATTTCAGCATTTATTTATTTATTTATTCATTTATTTATGCATGTATTTATTTATGCATTTATTTCTTTATACATTTATTTATTTATTTCAACATTTATTTCAACATTTATTTATGTATTTATTTATGCATTTATGCATTTATTTATTTATTTATACTTATGTCAGGTTTGGTCCTCCATAGGTTTAGGGATTGAATGGTGATTTAGGTTAAAATAAATACATCTTCTGTCAGTAAAAGCTTTTAAGCCAAAAGGTCTGACGGCTAACGTACCCTGTGTGCCAATAGTTGTTAATCATCTACGTCAACACCGCACAAAGACAATGTTAATCGTTTATATAACAATTCTGTCAGATGAAGCACTTTTCTCTTATCTTTGTGTACGTCTGTATCTTATATGTGTGTGTTGTCACTCCGACAGAAAGCACGTGAGTCACTTGGAGAGATACAAAAACCTCACTGCACCTACTTTGAGGAGGAAGTCGACCTCAGATGAAGGCCCATCCAAGCAGCATAAACTGTAGGAAACCAAGCTAGAGTCCTACCTGGCCTGCCCGGATGATACCATGGTGACCTGAAATGTTTCCCAGCAGTCTGCAACGTGTCACTGAAGCTCAACATACCTCTACCTGCCTCAGCTGCCTGCGAGAGGCTTTTCAGCACTGCAGGACTGATTTTCAGAACCAAAAGTACATGCCTGGATTCAAAGAACTTTGAGAACCAGATCGGCTAAATAAACAATTTTGGGATTCCTGTAGAGATGAGTGAATATCTCACAAAGAAAAACAACTTGATTAAACTAGTTTCCATGTTGATCATAATGTTTTAAGTTCTGTTGCTGAAATGGAAAACTGATTTGCACATTGGCGTAAATTAAGCCTGTCAAAACAAAAGTTTTTCTATATAAAGTGTTAAAAGATAGATATTCTGTCAAAAGTAATATGTTAAGTATAGTATTGAGAGTACCAAAGCTGTTATAAAGCTGAATTATCCAGGTGCTCATGAGGACCTCTGGTCAATTCAGTCTTGATTATTCTGTCTGAAATTTAACTTGCAGCAAACAGACCAGTGATTTATTTATTTTTACTCTGTACCAGAACTGTGCAGGTTGTTAATAAAGGGAAAAAAACTATCCTATTTTGTGTGCCAAGAACTTTTCGTTTTGTTGAGTTGTCAAAAGAGATATTGTGTATTATTGACGGCAAAAATTATTTTTTACTTTTTACTTTTGTACATAAGTACATTTCAGAGCCTGTACTTTTTTACTTTTACTTGAGTAAAGGAGCTGAATCAGTACTTCTACTTTTACTAGAGTAATTTCTTATACAAGTATCTATACTTCTACCAAATGTGAGTACTTTTGACACCTCTGCTTTTCAGCAGATCATCTGGATCATAATAGGAACATTAGAGCTTCAGTTCTTCATGTGGTTTCATGTTTGAATGGTCCAACAGAGAATCTGGTCCCTGCATCTCAACTAGTTTCTGATTAATAAAGACAGAAGTTGTGTCTAAATGAATTCACTATTTCTACACAACTAAATCTTCCTGAGGAGATAAACATGACGTTGAGTCTGACTGAACATTTTACAGTTCACATGAAAATGTGTCACATTTGGTTTTGAAATTGTTCTCATGCAGAGAAACTTTGATCAGACATGTTGTTGTTCTTCTCAACATGTTTCACTGCACATTTATCTTTGTGTTTTAAGGACCTTTTCTTTATAAGGAGAATGAAGGAAAATATTTGATGAGCCATCTTTTTATTCTGACTTACCAAACACCACATCCTCCTCTGATGCCGCTTCAACTGTTTAACAGACATTTTGTTCCTGTTTTTAAGAGCGAACTGAAGGAAAATGTGGATGTCATCAAATACTGACAGAAGTGTAAAGCAGTGCATACTTTGATATTACAGCAGACACGTCTGTTGAATGAAGGGCCTTGTTGTCCTTGCTGATACGCCTCCCTACCTGCACCCTGGCCTTTGCCTTCTTATTGTCATATTTCATGGATCTTTATGTGCCCTATTATGAACTGATAATGATGATTTTGGACTTCAGTAAAAACTTTGTGCCTGTATTCTCATCTTTACAGTAATCAGCGCCGTTTGTGGCATCATGGTGTTTTCTCACAAACAAACAAACAACAATAAACAATCTCACACATTGTTTGCCGACTGTTAGCAGCTGTTAGTATCACCGGTGAATCTGTTTTTCACCGTTTCAAACTGTTCAGGTCCAGAAGAGCTGAGCGGTTGATCCTGTCGACCAATGAGCTCGACACCTCTCACACATTTCAATAGTTTCTACTGCGATGATTGAGTCAAACTAATGAAGACACAAGACATTCTGATAACACGAGTCTTTACAGGAGAAATGACACAAATCACACATGAAAAAGAGACATGAAAAACACGCATTTACCTTTTTGTCTGCATGCAGGAATTATGTGCGTCTCACCGAGACAGAAAGTGGAAGTTAGACACGGAGACAGGAGGGCGAAACTTGAAGACAAACTTCCTGATCTCTTCATGTGAAAAACACTTTACACTCCGTTTATGAAAGAAGACAACATTTTATTGGAGCTTTGAGCGGAAAACTACAGAATGCAGATGAGGCTGTTTACAGTTTTTTCCAGTTGCTAACACACTAAAATGACATGCAGCACACATATTCAAACTGACACAGAGAGCAAAACCTCTTTTCAAGTCTCCAAAACTTTAAACACATTTTCTATTCAAAATGGCACTTTTTAAATGCACTGAACACGGTTCTACACAACAATCTGACGTAAAGTCACATGTTCACCATTTCAAAACACTGCCATTCAAAATTACACTACATGAGCTAATTGGCCACTATATGTGCCACCTGGCCAACAATTTTTACAGTTTTGTCCCATTGCTAAAATGCAATTTTGCAAACTAGGGTGGTTTTATAAAAATACATAGCACAATTCACAAAACCACACACCCAAACTACAAAATACCCCATATATCCTGCAAAATGAAGCACTGCAACCACAACTACATATAGCATTATCAAAATCAAACTTTTGCACCGGATGGCAAAAACTTTCATATTACAGATTTTTATCTAACCAACTACACACTGTTGGGCATAATGAAAAGCACTCTCATCTTCAGTATGCTTTGCTATAACACTAACATAGTTCAAACTGTAGAGAATTCTTCAGATTGTTCACACGCACAGAAATATTTGCAGATACACACACATACTATTCAAATATTTTATTTTTATTTTTCACCAAACAAGTAAATATATCTGCTGTGCATATTTTGCACTGACTTGTTTGGTGAAACATTTTAAAAAATAAATGTCTCAACAGCATGTGTGTGTATCTGCAAATATTTATGTGCATGTGAACAATCTGAAGAATTCTCTACAATTTGAACTATTTTAGTATTATAACAAAGCATACTAAAGATGAGAATGCTTTTCATTATGCCCAACAATGTGTAGTTGGTTAGACAAAAATCTGGTAATATGAATGAGGTGTGCGCCATTTGGTGTTTGATTTTGATAATGCTATATGTAGATTTGGTTGCAGTGCTTCATTTTGCAGGATATATGAAGTGTTTATCAGTTATCTCTAATACGATATTTCAACTTGTCGTGCTGCTTTCAAGTGGCCAAAACATGTAATAATACACCTCTAACTAAGAGTAAAGCCATGTCATTACAAAACGACCATTGAAACTAGAGTTTGAGACCATAAACTCATTAGGAAACTGTTCGCTTGGTTAACAAATCAAGTGAGAAATAGGGTCAATTTCCCATAAGCTTCTGTACAATCAGTGGAACCCTGCAGGTTAAAGGAACGTCTGCACTGGCTTCGTTTTTCAGACCTGTCAGCTCTGCACACTATCTGTTGACAGGCAAGAATCAAAATTCATTTCTTGACTTGAAGTTGCTACTCTTACGCTTGTTAGTTTGTTGTTTGGAGTTTGTGTTTCTCTTTAGGCATAGAATCCTGTATGTCACCAAAGATCTGATCTGAAACTGTAGGAAACCAAGCTAGAGTCCTACCTGGCCTGCCGGGTTGATACCATGGTGACCTGAAATGTTTCCCAGCAGTCTGCAACGTGTCACTGAAGCTCAACACACCTCTACCTGCCTCAGCTGCCTCCGAGAGGCTTTTCAGCACTGCAGGACTGATTTTCAGAACCAAAAGTACATGCCTGGATTCAAAGAACTTTGAGAACCAGATCGGCTAAATAAACAATTTTGGGATTCCTGTAGAGATGAGTGAATATCTCACAAAGAAAAACAACTTGATTAAACTAGTTTCCATGTTGATCATAATGTTTTAAGTTCTGTTGCTGAAATGGAAAACTGATTTGCACATTGGCGTAAATTAAGCCTGTCAAAACAAAAGTTTTTCTATATAAAGTGTTAAAAGATAGATATTCTGTCAAAAGTAATATGTTAAGTATAGTATTGAGAGTACCAAAGCTGTTATAAAGCTGAATTATCCAGGTGCTCATGAGGACCTCTGGTCAATTCAGTCTTGATTATTCTGTCTGAAATTTAACTTGCAGCAAACAGACCAGTGATTTATTTATTTTTACTCTGTACCAGAACTGTGCAGGTTGTTAATAAAGGGAAAAAAACTATCCTATTTTGTGTGCCAAGAACTTTTCGTTTTGTTGAGTTGTCAAAAGAGGTATTGTGTATTATTGACGGCAAAAATTATTTTTTACTTTTTACTTTTGTACTTAAGTACATTTCAGAGCCTGTACTTTTTTACTTTTACTTGAGTAAAGGAGCTGAATCAGTACTTCTACTTTTACTAGAGTAATTTCTTATACAAGTATCTATACTTCTACCAAATGTGAGTACTTTTGACACCTCTGCTTTTCAGCAGATCATCTGGATCATAATAGGAACATTAGAGCTTCAGTTCTTCATGTGGTTTCATGTTTGAATGGTCCAACAGAGAATCTGGTCCCTGCATCTCAACTAGTTTCTGATTAATAAAGACAGAAGTTGTGTCTAAATGAATTCACTATTTCTACACAACTAAATCTTCCTGAGGAGATAAACATGACGTTGAGTCTGACTGAACATTTTACAGTTCACATGAAAATGTGTCACATTTGGTTTTGAAATTGTTCTCATGCAGAGAAACTTTGATCAGACATGTTGTTGTTCTTCTCAACATGTTTCACTGCACATTTATCTTTGTGTTTTAAGGACCTTTTCTTTATAAGGAGAATGAAGGAAAATATTTGATGAGCCATCTTTTTATTCTGACTTACCAAACACCACATCCTCCTCTGATGCCGCTTCAACTGTTTAACAGACATTTTGTTCCTGTTTTTAAGAGCGAACTGAAGGAAAATGTGGATGTCATCAAATACTGACAGAAGTGTAAAGCAGTGCATACTTTGATATTACAGCAGACACGTCTGTTGAATGAAGGGCCTTGTTGTCCTTGCTGATACGCCTCCCTGCCTGCACCCTGGCCTTTGCCTTCTTATTGTCATATTTCATGGATCTTTATGTGCCCTATTATGAACTGATAATGATGATTTTGGACTTCAGTAAAAACTTTGTGCCTGTATTCTCATCTTTACAGTAATCAGCGCTGTTTGTGGCATCATGGTGTTTTCTCACAAACAAACAAACAACAATAAACAATCTCTCACACTGTTTATCGACTGTTAGCAGCTGTTAGCATCACCGGTGAATCTGTTTTTCACCGTTTCAAACTGTTCAGGTCCAGAAGAGCTGAGCGGTTGATCCTGTCGACCAATGAGCTCGACACCTCTCACACATTCATAAGTTTCTACTGCGATGATTGAGTCAAACGAACGAAGACACAAACAGTCTGATAACACGAGTCTTTACAGGAGAAAATACATAAATCACACATGAAAAAGTGACATGAAAAACACGCATTTACCTTTTTGTCTGCATGCAGAAATTATGTGCGCCTCACCCAGACAGAAAGTGGAAGACAGACAGGAGGGCGAAACTTGAAGACAAACTTCTTGATCTCTTCATGTGAAAAACACTTTACACTCCGTTTATGAAAGAAGACAACATTTTATTGGAGCTTTGAGCGAAAAACTACAGAATGCAGATGAGGCTGTTTACAGTTTTTTCCAGTTGCTAACACACTAAAATGACATGCAGCACAAATATTCAAACTGACACACAGAGAGCAAAACCTCATTTCAAGTCTCCAAAACTTTAAACACATTTTCTATTCAAAATGGCACTTTTTAAATGCCCTGAACACGGTTCTACACAACAATCTGACGTAAAGTCACATGTTCACCATTTCAAAACACTGCCATTCAAAATGACACTATGAGCTAATTGGCCACTATATGTGCCACCTGGCCAACAATTTTTACATTTTTTTCCCATAGCTAAAATGCAATTTTGCAAACTAGGGTGGTTTTATCAAAATACATAACACAATTCACAAAACCACACACCCAAATTGCAAAATACCCCATATATCCTGCAAAATGAAGCACTGCAACCACAACTACATACAGCATTATCAAAATCAAACTTTTGCACCAGAAGGCAAAAACTTTCATATTACAGATTTTTATCTAACCAACTACACACTGTTGGGCATAATGAAAAGCACTCTCATCTTTAGAAGATCTCTCTACAATTTGAACAATGTTAGTATTATAGCAAAGCATACTAAAGATGAGAGTGCTTTTCATTATGCCCAACAGTGTGCAGTTGGTTAGACAAAAATCTGGTAATATGAATGAAGTGTGTGCCATTTGGTGTTTGATTTTGATAATGCTATGTGTAGATTTGGTTGCAGTGCTTCATTTTGCAGGATATACAAAGTATTTATCAGTTTGGTTGTGTGGTTTGTGAATTGTGCTAAGTATTTTGATAAAACCAGCCAGGTTTGCAAAATTGTGTTTTAGCAATTGGAAAAAAACTGTGATTGTCTCCTCCTGTTTATTGTAATGTGCACCACTGGCCACATGATGGAGACACAGAACCACATATGATTCCAACACAGGGTTGTATAATGAAATGAACGTTTGTAAACTCCTCCATGCTTCACAAATGATGGAACAAATTCAGTTATTAAACTATTGTAGACAGAATGAACTAAATAATTTTATCAGAAATGATTCCAAGCTAAAAAAAAAAAAAAAACGGAACACACCCACCCCTATCAATAAAAGCAAAAATCATTGAAGAATTAACTCTTCATCAACTCTCAGACAGAACACATGAAGATGGTTATTTCCCACTTTGGTGGTAGATGAGCTGATGATGAGGCGAACTTCTCAGAAAGCGCTAAGCATGACAAGAGCAGGCTAAGATCTATCTGAGGCCATGGAGGAGACGCAGCATGTGTTCTTCTGTCTGGTTGTGATGCATGAAGCCAAAAAGCTTTCAAAAGTCAAAAAGTTAACTAACTACAAAGGAGGATCACAAAATTTACGATTTCATTGTGGAGTTCATTGTCCAACTTTCTTCAGCTCTCAGTTAAAGGTTTGAAAAACAAGCCAACACCTGATCATGCCTGTTGTCAGCATTCCAAATCAGAGGGGCTTCACCACAGAGTCCAGATGTAAACCGTAAGAAACAAGAGGGCAGGACAGCATGTGTTGTTAAGTCTTATGGTCTAGGGGCGTGTTTGGAAGAAATAGGATTGTTGGTGCTGTTTTACTGATCAATAATTCATTATTTCTTGTGGAAAGAGAACTGGCCACACAAAGGGGAATAAGTTGACATCTTAAATAACATTTGAATTATATGAACCCGCAAACTGAAAAGCTTGTAAGAGGAATTCATCAAATAACACAGAGTATCAAAACATAACAAATAAACATATTCAGATCTGTAGCTAAGGATTATGTAACAGAGGAGCACATCTAAAATAATACATGATAATAGAAATGAAATTAGTACTGGTAACTATCAAATACACTCATGTTATACTGACATTATATCATTGTGTTAAAAGTTACTACCAAAACTCATCAGAGTGGAATCCTGTAAATCAGTAGAGTTTAAAAGCTAGCAGATGTTTGATGCCTTGAACTACTAAATCTGAGATCCCAAACTGATCTGAAAAGACATTATTTCAATCAGGAGAGAGACGTGAATGATAAAAGTCAAATGTTTATTCTGACAGATGATGTGAGATGATGAAGTGTTGACAGAAAGTCTCTTTTGTCCAAAGCGACTTAAAGCAATTCATACATCCCCAATCGCTGCCAAAACAACCCTGACCCGTCGAGGCATTGACTCCACTAGTCCCCTGAAGGTGTGCTGTGGTATCTGGCACCAAGATGTTAGCAACAGATCCTTTAAGTCCTGTTAGTTGCGAGGTGGGGCCTCCGTGGATCGTACTTGTTTATCCAGCACATCCCACAGAAGCTCAATCGTATTGAGATCTGGGGAATTTGGAGGCCAAGTCAACACCTCAAACTCGTTTTTATGCTCCTCAAACCATTCCTGAACTATTTAGCTTTGTGGCACGACACATTATCCTGCTGAAAGAGGCCACAGCCATCAGGGAATAAAGGGTGTACATGGTCTGCATGTAGGTGGTGGCCTTGTTCCATGACAGTAAAATCTCTCTTATCTCTAATACAGTAGTTTAACTTGTTGTGCTGCCACCAAGTGGCCAAAACATGTAATAATCCACCTCTATCGAAGAGTAAACCCACAGTATCATCACCCGTTAGTTTGTGGACTACTGCTCAGAAGCCCTCCAGTTTGACATTACAGCCATCTTGGTTTTTGGGAGCCACATGTAACCATATTTGGACAAGAAGGCGGAGCTGGGGGAAGATATCCTGACTGAGAAGCTGAGTATACAGCATTGTGGAGACGAGTCACTCAAAAAGTATGACCGTCAGACCCGTCAGCTCTGCACACTATTTATACACAACCCTGACTCTACTACTAAACCAGAGCTCCAGAAGATGCTCCTCATCCCTCATGTAGCCGACATGTAGCTCCCAAAAAGAAGCTGAGAACATCTGTTTACAGGCAAGAATATGTGAGTCAGTCCAAGTTGTTGGTTCAATTCTTGACTTGAAGTTTTACCGTTCTTCACTCCAGTTGTCGCAGTGAAGTTGCTACTCTTACCCTTGTTAGTTTGTTGTTTGGAGTTTGTGTTTCTCTTTAGGCATAGAATCCTGTATGTCACCAAAGATCTGATCTTGCTAAATGCAGACTTGACTTTCGATTAATACGAGGTCAAAGAATCTGGCCCTCTGTTGGATTTTTTTCCTTGAGTTCATTTGGTTCAGTTCTCCACCGTTTCTTTACTTCATATGGCAACTTTGATACAATAAACTTTAGAGTGGATGTCAGCTCTCTTTGTATCACCCAAAGCATGATGGGAAGTGTAGTCCTAACAACTCTGAACTTATTCAACTTAGAAAAACATCTGGAGCAACAAAATACATATAATTTATTATGTTCTTTACAACCAGGACATTATTTTAAAGTATTAAGACTCAGAATGTGTCGACAACATGATTCTTTATATACAGATGATGTAAATGAACCAGAAATAACTAGGATGAAAAACAATCTTTCAACTTCATGAACAGTAATTACTCATCTCAATTACAATAACTGGAATCATATTTGTACAAAGTAAAATAATCAGTACATATTTTTACACTTTCAAGGTTGATTTTAAACCTTTTGAAGTGTGTGTGTTTGTGTGTGTGTGTGTGTGTGTGTGTGTGTGTGTGTGTGTGTGTGTGTGTCTCCCTCCTACAGAGACACTGAGGAACCATATAACCAGAGCAAGAGCCCAGGATAAAGAGGTTCAGTGAATGTGGTGTTGAAGGTGTGGAGGTGGATCAGTGAGTCAGAGGAGACGCTGTAGAAGGACAGAGTGCCAGCAAGACAGTCCACATACACTGCTACTCTGTTAGAGATGGAGGAGGAGGAGGAGGAGGAGGAGGAGGAGGAGGAGAGGTCTGTTCTTCTCTTATTGTGCCAGACAGAGTAACAAGCACCATCATCAGAGCACCTCAGACTCCAGGACTGATTATTCCATCCAAACACACAGTCATCACTGTTTCCTCTCCTGCTGATTCCTCTGTAACTCACTGATATATCAACCCCTCCTCTCCACTCAACCTCCCAGTAACAGCGACCAGTCAAACCATTTATACACAGCAGCTGAGGCCAGTCAAACCTCTCTTGATGATCAGGATATGGCTGATATTCTGTCACACGTGTCACCTTCCTGTTATCGTCAGACAGTTTGAGGAGTGTGTTTACTGTGTTTGTGTCGACTGTGAGTTCACAGACATCTGATGGAGAGAACAAGACACAATACAGCAGCAGTTTATCATCTAACACAGCTGATGGTTTATTTGTTGCTTTATTAACAGACTGACTGTTAATTAAATCAAAACTTCACAATGACTCATCTTTTTTGATCTTCTTTCAAACTGACAGTTGAATGCAGATACACAAGCTTTAGATTTAAACTACTTTAACATGTGCTGCCTTGTTTTCATCAATCAAATTGAACACACACTTACACTTCCTCAGACCAGGTTTCAGCCACTTCTCTCCACCGTGTTCCACCCTGGAGGAAGAAACAAAGTCAGAATGATCCAGTGTTTCCTCCAGTATTTGAGACTGTGGCGCCGGGGGGTGTCAGTCATTATTAGCGACACAAATGATAAGCATTTACATTTCATATGAGCTCATTCATGCGTGCTTGCACCCTTCCTAAACTCCCATTCCCCACGCTATCTTACTTTCACTTTTAAAAATTGCGTTCATCCAATTTTCCTTCGGGCGTCGGTATCAATTTATAGCGGGTCGGCTCGGGTACGGAATGTAATGTGTGCTACTGTTGGAAAACTGGTCGGATACAGCGACCCGTGCAGGACTCTGCTCTAAGTGACCATTTTAATCCTCTAGCTAATTATCAAGCTAAATATCCAACACGCTAGTTAACATCAAAGACTGCGGTGGAAGACGACGGTAAAATATTTCCTTTCTCCAACACTGGATTTATTTATGCCTGAATTTTTATGGTGTGGCGGCTTTTAGTTTGCCGTGGCGGTGCACCACAGTCAATTACATGTAGTGGAAACCCTGTGATCCTTCAGAAGCTTCCTCATCAATGATCTTCATAAAGCTTCACTCAGATTAACCAAAACAGCTGCATTTATAAAACACACTTCATACACACTCAAACTTTACATCAAACATTCAAAAAAAACTAAATAATAAAAAGGTCACTCAAAAAGAAAATATCCAAAGAATCAAGACAATAAAATACTAAAACTTAAAGAAGGGAGAATTAAAATTATATAAACCGATTGTCAGTAAAATCAGTATCTTAAAATGTCTTTATTTTGTCCAGTATGACAAATCACAGTTTTTCTCCAGGCTCTTTACGATTTGTTCATCAGACGACTCCCTCAATACTCAGACCCTCGATTCAGATCAGAAAAACTCCCTATAAATCTTTAATGAGAATTTAGAAACTTCAGAAACAGCAACAGAGGAGGGATCTTTTTTCAGGACGGACAGGCAGGAAGTAGATGTCGTGGTTATAGAGTGGATCAAAATAAGTCTGAAGTGTTGAAGAAAGTCTCAGATCTTCTCAGCCAGATGATCAGAAGGCCAATGTTCATTTGATTTCTCTTCATTGGTTCTGTGTGTGTGTGTGTGTATATATGTCAATGGTTGAGTGAATGGTTGAGTGAATGATTGTGTATGGCCACAGGTCTGTCCCTGAAATAACTGCAAGCAAGAGCTCCACTGTGCATTTAGTTTGTGTAATTATCATGTACACCATATACAAAATGTACAAATATGTAGCGTCATCCCTCTCTTCATACGCCATCTTTCTTGAATGCCGAGGCAGAGTTTGTTGTTGCTGGTGATGTAAAGAGGTCAGCCGGAGGTGGTTCTGTTACCACGAGTTGAAATGGGTACAGCGCCACCTAGCGTACCGGGGTATGACATGCTTCGGCCAATAATTAGATTTTCACCGGCATGTATACTCAGACAATTGCAGTTGTCTGATTGAGTATCATAGTCGAACTATGGCTGTAATCTGACTAAGCTGTGCATGTAAACGCACTGACTGAGGTGGAAGTGTCATGGTTTGGGGATTCTCTGCTGCAGCAGGACCTGGCCAGTTCACCATCATAGAATCACTGGCGGTCCTTCCTACAGGCGACACAGGCGCTTGCCTCAGGTGTGTGCCTGATGAATGTAAAGAATTTTAGCAATAACTTAACTGTCCTGTTTTATTCATTTAAGTTGGTTTAATGATCTTCTTTTTAAAAATAAAAAAAATATCAGGTTCTGCTTAACGCTGCAGTCACACAATAGCATTACATTGACATTCTATTTATTCTATATCTTGTGTGTGTGTGTGTGTGGTAAGTTATCTTGAATACAAGGTGAGAAAGTGTGCTTCATGTGCCCAATAGATGCAGCAAACACTGGCAATTCACCTTCAGCTGATCCTGCTGACTGGCCTCATCATGTAACAGACCTAATGAGAACAGAGTTGGTCCTTTTTGTGTATTTATTATTGAACAAGTTTATTCATTTGCAAATATTGTTATATTGTTTGGATTATGATTGTTTAAATAAATGAGCAGTTCACTGGACATGTTCTTTGGTGTTTTCTCGTGGGGATGGGGCGCTATCAGGAAAGCTCTCCTAGGGCACCACATGGTCTAGGACCGCCCCTACATAGAATCAACCATGAATTCTACAGTGCATCTGTAAAAAAATTATAGCTGAAGCAGAACCGAACCCTTCAACATGGCAATGATCCAAAACCTACCAGTAAACCCACCAGAGACTGGCTGAAAACCAAGAAATGGAGAATCCTGGAATGACCGGGTCAAAGCCAAGATCTTAATCCCAATGAGATGCTGTGGGGTGACTTGAAATGGGCTTCACATGCAAGAAATCCCTCAAAGATCCCACAGATGGAAGAATTCTGCGTCTACCAGTCTCTGACGATATCAGAGACTGGTAGATGGCCATAGGAAGAGTCTCACTTAAGTTATTTCAGCCAAAGAGGGTAACACCAGCTATCAGGGGTGTACAGGGTGTCTTAACTTTTTCCTCAGTTAGAATACACATTTTTGTTGATATCTTTTGTTTAATGAGTAAAACAAAGTTCATTTTTGTTATTAACCTGCAATTAAATCACGTTCTCCCCTTCAGAGATAAATGAAAACAAGATTAGACATCAATATGTGAACATTTCTTGATGAAAAACTGAATATCTAATGGGGTGTCCTAATTTTTTTCACATGGCTGTACACGTTTAAACTAACAACGTGAAACACGCTGAAAAAACTGCAGACGTCAACGTCTTGACATGTACTGCACATTTATCAGCAGTGCTGCTGGTTCAGACTGTGAACCAACAGTCCTCAGCTTGTCAGTGTGACAGAGAAACGGTGTGTGAGCTCTTGCTGTCTGTTGATACCTGAAACAGTCCGGCAGCTTCGCTCTTGAGTCTCCTGGATGATTGTAGCTCAGGTCCAGCTCTCTCAGATGGGAGGGGTTGGATCTCAGAGCTGAGGCCAGAGAGGTACAACCTTCCTCTGTGATCAGACATCCTGACAGCCTGGACACACACACACACACACACACAGATTCAGATATCATTTATTTTCGTAAAAACAAAACAATGAGCTCAAAGACGCTTCAGCGGTCTAAAGAGCCAGGCTCATGTTACTCTGGTGATCAGCCTTGATGTAAGAAACATGATTAGAGTTGCTTTAATCAACAGTGAGCAATCTGCCCAAAAATGATATCACAATCTATTTAATTTCAATCAAAATCAAAATTAATTTTAGTATGAATTTTAAATGTCCTGTAGACTACAGCAAGAGGTGAAACATCTTATGAATTTCTCAATTTCATTAATGATAGTTCTTGTTTCTTCATCCACCGTGGTACTAGCTAGCTAGATACAACACATTTTGGAAAAAAGAAAAGTTTTTCTGTGAGAAATGTTCTTTTATTGGAACATTTGTGTTCCTTTATTAATTAATAACAAAATAATGATAATAATATAATTTTGTACTGTAGTATCTTTTTTCATGAAAAAAATGTTTCACTACATTTATTTTTATTTCTCACTTGCCCCTCAGGGCTTCTGTGCCCAATGAAAAGTTGTCAATAAACGTTGCGAATAAACGTACAAAAAAATAAATTATACAATTTTGAAAAATGAAGACTCAAAGAATAACGGGTAATAAAACCCAACCTTAATGTTTTTGTGTGAAAGAGTCAGTATAATAAGACTTACCATTATTTAAACAAAGTTTAAACCATATATTATTTTTTTTATAATTTCTTGTTTCAGGTGGTGCTGCTGCAGCCTTCCTCCCAAAATGTTTGAGTAATACAGTTAAGATGGTATAGAATACAATTGTGTTGATGATTTATGTGGTGCTCGTACATTTTTGCTAGAGCTCTTAAATTTCTGTCAGGAGCACCAGAGCTACGAGTGGAAAAATATTTGTCTGGGGTCCTGCTACAGATGTTGAATGTGGTATTTTAAACAGAATTAAACTAACATTTCAAATGTTCTCTGTAAAGCAGAAGCTGAATCCTAACCTGAGAGTCTCCAGTTTACAGTGTGGACTCTTCAGTCCAACAGACAGCGGCTTCACTCCTGAATCCTGCAGGTCATTGTTACTCAGGTCCAGTTCTCTCAGACTAGAGGATGGGGAGCTGAGAACTGAGGACAGAGCTTCACAGCTTCTCTCTGACAGATTACACCCACTCAGCCTGAAGGAGAGTAGGTGACAAAAACAAACACTGATTCTGTTTCTGTCTTGTACAATATTAAACACATCACATCTCTATGGTTGCCTTGACTGAGGCTTTACGGTCTGAAGTATTTTACTGGGATCTGTCAACAATTAATACCATGTCCTAAATTATACTCATATATCTGGGTGATAAGTGACATAGTTTTCTTCTATTCCATGGATGCATTAATCTGTAGAAGTACAATAAAACTAAAGGAACAACATGCATGTTTTTCAACTGATCTATCTGATGACTACATCTTTGGACTCTTACTGATTGATATTTAATATTAGGAGATTAATTAGCGGGGGATAAAACCTACATGTGTGATACAGTATCTGTTCACTTACAGAGCTTTGTTGGAGGCTTTGACCACTGGTAGCAGCCTCAGAAGAGCCTCCTCTGAAGCCCAGTATTTCTTTAGGTCGAACACGTCAAGATCTTCTTCTGACGACATTAAGATGAAGACCAGAACTGACCACTGAGCAGGAGACAGTTTATCTGTTGAGAGACTTCCTGATCTCAGGTACTGTTGGATCTCCTTCACTAGAGAACGATCATTCAGTTCATTCAGACAGTGGAAGAGATTGATGCTTCTCTCTGGAGACAGATTCTCACTAATCTTCTTCTTGATGTAGTCAACTGTTTTCTGATTGGTCTGTGAGATACTTCCTGTGTCTGTCATCAGACCTCGTAGGAGAGTCTGATTGGTCTGCAGTGAAAGACCCAGGAGGAAGCGGAGGAACAAGTCCAGGTGTCCATTTGGACTCTGTAAGGCCTCGTCCACAGCACTCTGGTAGAGATGTGTTGGTTCAGGTTTGTATCTAAATAGTTTAGAAAACCGGGAGTTTTGATTTCCTCCTGCCAGCAGATTGACTCCAGAGTTGATAAAACTAAGATGGACATGGAGAGCAGCCAGAAACTCCTGAACACTCAGATGGACGAAGCAGAACACCTTGTCCTGGTACAGTCCTCTCTCCTCTTTAAAGATCTGTGTGAACACTCCTGAGTACACTGATGCTGCTCTGATATCGATGCCACACTCTGTCAGGTCTGATTCATAGAAGATCAGGTTTCCTTTCTGCAGCTGCACAAAAGCCAGTTTTCCCAGAGACTCAATCATCTTCCTGCTCTCTGGATTCCAGTGTGGATCTGTCTCAGCTCCTCCATCATACTTGACGTTCTTAACTTTGGACTGAACGACCAGGAAGTGGATGTACATCTCAGTCAGGGTCTTGGGCATCTCTCCTCCCTTTCTAGTCTTCAACACGTCCTCCAGAACTGTAGCAGTGATCCAGCAGAAGACTGGGATGTGGCACATGATGTAGAGGCTTTGTGATGTCTTGATGTGGGAGATGATTCTGCTGGCCTGCTTCTTGTGTCTGAATCGCTTCCTGAAGTACTTCTCCTTCTGTGGGTCAGTGAACCCTCTGACCTCTGTCACCATGTCAACGCACTCAGGAGGGATCTGATTGGCTGCTGCAGGTCGTGTGGTTATCCAGAGGCGAGCAGAGGGAAGCAGTTTCCCCCTGATGAGATTTGTAAGCAGTACATCCACTGAGGTGGACTCTGTAACATCAGTCAGGATCTCAGTGTTGTGGAAGTCCAGGGGAAGTCGACACTCATCCAGACCGTCAAAGATGAACACAACCTGGAACTCTTCAAAGCTGCAGATTTCTTTGGTTTCAGTGAAGAAGTGATGAACAAGTTCCGCCAAGCTGAACTTTTTCTCTTTCAGCACATTCAGCTCTCTGAAAGTGAATGGAAATGTGAACTGTATGTCCTGGTTGGCTTTGTCTTCAGCCCAGTCCAGAGTGAACTTCTGTGTTAACACTGTTTTCCCGATGCCAGCCACTCCCTTTGTCATCACTCTTCTGATTGGTTTTTCTCTTCCAGGTGAGGCTTTAAAGATGTCTTCTTGTCTGATTGTTGTTTCTGGTCTGTGTGGTTTCCTGGATGCTGTTTCAATCTGTCTGACCTCATGTTCATCATTGACCTCTGCAGTCCCTCCCTCTGTGATGTAGAGCTCTGTGTAGATCTGATTCAGAAAGGTTGGGTTTCCTGCTTTAGCAATCCCCTCAAACACACACTGGAACTTCTTCTGAAGGTTAAATTTGAGTTGACGTCGACAAACTGCGGCAACAGTTTCTGTATGAAACACAACACATCAGTGCGTGGATGTTAGTGTGAAGAAGAAAACTGTTTATTAAAGGAAAATCCTCTTACTGCTCTGCAGACAGTCAGCGAGCTCCTCCTGCTTCATTTTCCTCAGGAAGTTCAGCGTGATCTTCAGAAATGCCTCTCTGCTGCTGCTCCTCTTCTCCTCCTCCTCACTATCCAACACCTCCTCATCCTCACTCTGCCTCTCTGAGTATACTGGATAATCTGGACTCAACATTTTCTGGAACTTCTTCAACTCGTTCTTCACAAAGGTGACAACGTTCTCCTCAAGATGCTGCACAAGTGTAAAAATGAGACATTTCATTTCATTTGCAGCTGAAGTTAAGTTGTTGTTGGACATTTACTCACCTTAAATATGGAGTCCAGGTCTGTTGGATGCTGCTGGACAGACTGACCACTGAGAACCTGCTGAACTCTGCAGGGAACATAAAGTACAATGATTTCAACTATCAGCAGCTTCACATTTTTACATCATCCGTCTGCTTATTAGGCCAGTTGATGGATTAAGTGAAACAGTGTCCTGGTTTCAATGATGACACCTTTAGTTGATTTTCTAGTTGTCTACACTGTTATTTATGTTCCTACCTAAGACTTGATAGAAGGAGAGCTGCAGAACAACAAACTCTTCTGGTTTACATTCTTACCTTTCTTCAGCAGAGTGGTCTCCATCCTTGAAGACAATAGGCTGAATCATGGACCAGTCACTCTTCATGGACACTCCGCTGGGTGCAGGAGAGTCTGGTCTCTGTTGGTGAACCCTGACAGAAACAGACAGACAAACCAAAGCACCTCTCAAAACTTCAACCACCAATTAATTTTCAAATGTATCAAAATCTGAAGTTGATTTAAAGAGAAGAAGTCCAGAAAAACCATCAGAGTTTGATTATCCAGTTTGGGACAATAACCAAAGTTCATATCGTGAGTCAAATAAACTGGTTCTAATAATTGTGTCATGCTGTTGAAAATTCCTTCAGTTTGAAGCTACAACCCTTTTTAAATTTTGACATGATGAGATAAGAGAAGGTGGACAACATGACAGGAGACTTCTTAGAAATGATAAACATTAAAAAGTTGTCTGAATATTCCAAATAAAATGTTCCTCCAACAATAACAATGTCAGAACATGTAGAGAACATGATGAAATGTTACAGGAACGTTCCTGCTGGCTGGGACTGTGTTGACTTACTGAGTCTCTGAAGGAAGTTTTCCTTTAAACTCTAATGGTATATGCATGGACCAGTCACTCTTGATGGACACACAGCTGGGTCCAGGTCCAGATCCAGCAAAGTCTGCTCTCTGCTGCTCCGAGCTTCAACACAACACACACAGAGCTTTGAGTGTGATTCATGATGGTGGAGTGGTTTGAGTGCTGAGCTGTGACATGGAGAAGAGTCATGGACAGTTAGAGATCCTCATCTTACCTCTGAGCTTTGGTCTGGCTGTCATGATCCCCACACAGAGTGGTTTTAGAGGGAGGGACTCCCTCCTCTGTCTCCTCACACTGATTCATAGCAGAGCCCCCACCTTCACACAAACACAACAACATGCTGTCACACATGATTTATCAGCATTCCTCTCCGTCACATGAAAAACAAACAGAGTCTAACTGGAGGAAACTAATGAAGCTTTCTGACACCAAATGATAAAAACACAAATCTGACAGTTTAGAATGAAGTTTAAAGTAAAACCAGCTCAACGTTTTGTTTCTGATCACAGAGAGCACAAACAGCAGTTAAGATGCTTTAACAAGCTAGAATGAATATTTCAGATCAGCAGAAGCTGCTGAATTCACATCCACATCAAGTCACAGAGACTTCATCTGTAGGAAACACTGGAGCAGAGCTCAAGCTGTCAGTCCATTCATTGATCAGCTGATTGACAGATCATTACACGACAGCACTTTGAATCATTTACACTGATTTTCCCTGCAAAAATAACAAACATGAGCTTCAAACTTCTTCACTGTCTTTATAATTTAAACCTGTGTGTTGCTGGATGTCAGACTTATCAATATTCTAGTCTAAACAGCTGATGGATTGTTAGAAAAACTAATGAAACTAAGTTGATAATGAAGATAGTGGTCAGCAGAATCCTGAACTGAGAGAGAAGAAGCTTCTTATTGATCCATTAGGAAGAATCAGTTCAGTGGAACCTGCAGCCAGGAAGCCAATCACAGAGCAGCTGGTGTAGTTCTGCTGTCAGTCCACTAGATATCCTCAGTCATCTACAGTCAACTACAGAGCTGCTCAGTAAACAGATAAACAGGCTTGTTTCCAGATTAACTATTGACAGTTTCCCAGCAGCCTTCAGTCTGTACAGGAAGTCAGCATTTTTACACCGTGAGGGATTTAAATCTGTACACATGACATTGTATTTGATTGACTGTTGTATGTGTAGATCAGAGAAGTCAAACAATTAACAGCTGATCAAGGTTCAGTCAAAGAATAACATGTTTGTTGTGACATAATATTAATAAAATCACAATCAACTGATCAAACTTTGATAAGCACATGATTTTGGCTCAGTCTCTCTTGTTGAAACTAAACTTCTCTCCATAAACATATAACATTTAGAGTAATGAGGTCAGTCTCTACAAAAATACACATTTATTTTCACCTATATAAATACAACACCTTCAAAAATAACATCTTTCTTGTTGGTGGACTAAGAGACTTGAATGTCATGCTGCACAACTCTTCAGAGTATTGGAGGAAACATGTCGAATTCCCAGAACAATGAAAGAATAAGTGGCTGTTTGTGATGTATTTCTAACCTCCCATGGCCGCTCACTCACACGGTCAGTCTGTCTCATCCTGCTGTGGCTGCTTTGTGCTTTTCAGCATTGCATCTGGATCATAATAGAAACATTAGAGCTTCAGTTCTTCATGTGGTTTCATGTTTGAATGGTCCAACAGAGAACCTGGTCCCTGCCTCTCAACTAGGTTCTTATTACTTAAGACATTAAGACAGAAGTGGACGAAAACTGGACGTTGAGTCTGACTGAACATTTTACAGTTCACAAGAAAATGTGTCACATTTGTTTTTGAAATTGTTCTCATGCAGAGAAACTTTGATCAGACATTCTGTTTTTCTTCTCAACATGTTTCACTGCACATTTATCTTTGTGTTTTTAGGACCTTTTCTTTATAAGGAGAATGAAGGAAAATATTTGATGAGCCATTTTTTTATTCTGACTTACCAAACACCACATCCTCCTCTGATGCCACATTTTGTTCCTGTTTTTAAGAGCGAACTGAAGGAAAATGTGGATGTCATCAAATACTGACAGAAGTGTAAAGTAGTGCAGATTGTGATATTACATCAGACACGAAAGTTCAATGAAGGGCCTTGTTGTCCTTCCTGATTCGCCTCCCTGCCTGCACCCTGGCCTTTGCCTTCTTATTGTCATATTTCATGGATCTTTATGTGTCCTTTTAGAAACTGATAATGATGATTTTGGACTTAAGTAAACACTTTGCGCCTGTATTCTCATCTTTGCGGTAATCAGCGCCGTTTGTGGCGTCATGGCGTTTTCTCACAAACAAACAAACAACAATAAACAATCTCTCACACTGTTTACCGACTGTTAGCAGCTGTTAGCATCACCGGTGAATCTGTTTTTCACCGTTTCAAACCGTTCAGGTCCAGAAGAGCCGAGCGGTTGATCCTGTCGACCAACGAGCTTGACACCTCTCACACATTTCAATAGTTTCTACTGCAATGATTGTGTCTTCATTGGTTTGACTCAAACAGTCTGATAACACGAGTCTTTACAGGAGAAAAAACATAAATCACACATGAAAAAGTGACATGAAAAACAAGCACGCATTTACCTTTTTGTCTGCATGCCGATATTATGTGCGTCTCACCCAGGCAGAAAGTGAAAGTTAGACACGGAGACACCGAGGGCGAAACATGAAGACTTCCTCCCTGAACTCTTCCTGAACTCTTCATGTGAAAAACACTTTACACTCCATTTATGAAAGAAGACAACATTTTATTTTTTAGCTCTGAGCGACACACTACAGAATGCAGATGAGGCTGTTTACAGGTTTTTCCAGTTGCTAACACACTAAAATTACATGCATAGCACAAATATTTAAACTGACACACAGAGAGCAAAACCTCTTCTCAAGTCTCCAAAACTTGAAACACATTTTATGCTTTACACACATTTTGCAATTCAAAATGGCACTTTGTAAATGCACTGACCAAGGTTCTCTGCATAAGACCCAACAATCTGACATAAAGTCACATGTTTGCCATTTCAAAACACTGCCATTAAAAATTACATTACATGAGCTAATTGGCCAATATATGTGCCAACTGGCCAACAATTGTTACCGTAGTTGTTACCACTTCAATCAGGAAGTCAGCACTAAAAGACCACAGGTGAGCTTTCTTTTTTTTTTTTCTTTTTTTTACAACAACAATGGAAGAAGTTGCAGATAGAGGAAGAGGAAGATGGAAGGTGAGAATGAGGGGGAGGAGGAGTGAGAGGAAGAGCTGGTAGAGGAGCTCATGGCCAAAGAAGACAACAACTTTCAAATGAAATCAGAGCAACCTGAGTTGATCATGTCATCAACCATGGGCTGACACTGCCAGAGGCTGCAGGATTTTCTTTCTTTTGTTTTGTGAGCATATATTTGTTCACTCCAATGTAAATATATCTGCTGTGCATATGTTGCACTGACTTGTTTGGTGAACAATAAAAAAATAAATGTCTCAACAGCATGTGTGTGTATCTGCAAATATTTATGTGCATGTGAACAATCTGAAGATCTCTCTACAATTTGAAATATGTTAGTATTATAGCAAAGCATACTAAAGATGAGAGTGCTTTTCATTATGCCCAACAGTGTGTAGTTGGTTAGACAAAAATCTGGTAATATGAATGAAGTGTGCGCCATTTGGTGTTTGATTTTGATAATGCTATGTGTAGATTTGGTTGCAGTGCTTCAGTTTGCAGGATATATGAAGCATTTATCAGTTTGGGTGTGTGGTTTGTGAATTGTGCTAAGTATTTTGATAAAACCAGCCTAGTTTGCAAAATTGTGTTTTAGCAATTTGAAAAAAACTGTAATTGTCTCCTCCTGTTTATTGTAATGTGCTCCACTGGCCACATGATGGAGACACAGAACCACATATGATTCCAACACAGGGTTGTATAATGAAATGAACATTTGTAAACTCCTCCATGCTTCACAAATAACAGAACAAACCATTGTAGACAGAATGAATTAAATAACTTTATCAGAAATGATTCAAAAAAATTCAACTCTCCAACAGAACACATGAAGATGGTTATTTCCTACGTTGGTGGTAGATGAGCTGATGATGAGGTGAACTTATCAGAAAGCGCTGAGCATCACAGGAGCAGGCTAAGATCTATCTGAGTCCACGGAGGAGACGCAGCATGTGTTCTTCTGTCTGGTTGTGTTCAGTGACAGGCTGCACTGTGATGCATGAAGCCAAAAAGCCTTCAAAAGTCAAATAGTTAACTAACTACAAAGGAGGATCTCAAAATTAATGATTTCATTCTGGAGTTCATTGTGGAGCTTTCTTCAGCTCTCAGTTAGAGATTTAAAACACAAGCCCCTGTTGTCTGCACTCTGCGCTGCCAATCAGCGGGGCTTCACCAGAGTCAGGATGTAAACCGTACACAAGTAAACCGAGACAAGAGGGCAGGACATCGTGTTGTGAAATGTTATAGTCTAGAGGCATGTTTTGGAAGAAGTAGGATTGTTGGCGCTTGTTATGGCCTCCACTGAGATCATTTAAAACTAAGGCTCAAAGGGGTTGGAGGATGCAACATATAATAAACACCAGACACGATGTAAACCAATGAACCAAATGTGTTAGACAATTCCCAAATGAAAACCAGGTACAAACAAACAGGGCTGAAGATCCCGGCCAAAAAGAACTAAAGATGGGAAGATATGGGACCAGCTGTACAGTGGGCCGTCGTTCCTCACACCTCCCCCTAAACTGCCTAATGGAAAACTAAACCTAAAACAAAAGAGACGAATAACTGAACCACCCGTAACCTCCAGCCCACAGTAATGCAACAAACTAAGATAACAAAAACCCCAGCACCTAAATGCATGGAAGTTTAACCAAACCTCTTTGTGACAAAGGAGAAAAAGGTGAGGAGAGAACACTCCTCACAAGTGTGCTGCTGCCTGTGTGTGTGATCTTCATCTCCCCTGTCCCTGCACTCTCTGCC
This sequence comes from Sparus aurata, assembly GCF_900880675.1. NCBI lineage: Eukaryota > Metazoa > Chordata > Actinopteri > Spariformes > Sparidae > Sparus > Sparus aurata. The sequence continues at coordinate 8,990,110 of NC_044187.1, read as the reverse complement.
CTCTTATCACCTCCCCCACTCCGGAGCACCGGGTACACTCAGGTGTACTCAGGTAAAGAGGGAGGAGGGTGCCATGAGAAACACACAGAGAGAGAAAGAGACAACAGAACACACACAGCAGAGGCACACATAACAACACTCTTTTACTGATTAATAATTTATTCCTTTGAGTGGAGAGAGAACTGGCCACACAGGGGAATAATTAGACATCTTAAATAACATTTGAATAACATGAACCGGTAAACTGAAAACTCACTTGTTCTGTCGTCACTATATGCAACATATCTAAGAACCAAATGAAGCATCAAGAGCTTGTAAGTTATAAATAACAGAGTATCAAAACATAAATAAACATGTTCAGATCTGTAGCTAAGGATTATATAACAGAGGAGCACATCTAAAGTAATAAATGATAATAGAAATGAAATCATTAGTTAATCATACTGGTTACTATCAAATACACTCATGTTATACTGACATTATATCATTGTGTCAAAAGTTACAACGAAAACTCATCAGAGTGGAATCCTGTAAATCAGTAGAATTTAAGGCCGAGGTTCGCGGATATCAAAATGATTAGATAATCTGAAACACAAGATAAATATACTTACACATTAAAAGATGGAAAGAGACCATTTCAGACATGTGGTGAGGAAAGGAGAGGAGCAGGACGAAATACACTCGAACATGTTTATTCTGACAGATGATGTGAGATGATGAAGTGTTGACAGAAAGTCTTTGGCTCTTCGACTCTACAGGGAGATTTTGTAATGGATTTTGTCTGCACGTAGCAGTAGCTCTATCCAAACATATACACATATTTATAGATAATAACTCAAATAAGACAAATGAGAAACTTCAGTGATCAATAATAAATCAACAAAATATAAACTGTCTGTGTGTCCCTCCTACAGAGAACACAGAAACACTGAGGAACCAGACCTGAACAAGAGCCCAGGATAAAGAGGTTCAGTGAATGTGGTGTTGAAGGTGTGGAGGTGGATCAGTGAGTCAGAGGAGACTCTGTAGAAGGACAGAGTGCCAGCAGGACAGTCCACATACACTGCTACTCTGTTAGAGACAGAGGAGGAGGAGGAGGAGGAGGAGGAGGAGGAGAGGGAGGAGGAGGAGAGGGAGAGGTCTGTTCTTATGTTATTGTGACAGACAGAGTAACCATCATCAGAGCACCTCAGACTCCAGGACTGATTATTTCCTCCACACAAACTGTCCTCAATGTCTCCTCCCCTGTTGATTCCTCTGTAACTCACTGATATCTCAACCCCTCCTTTCCACATAACCTCCCAGTAACAGCGACCAGTCAGACCATTTCTACACCGCTGCTCAGTCCAGTACTCAAAGCTCTCTGGATGATCAGGATATGGCTGATATTCTGTCATATATGTCACCTTCCTGTTGCTTTTAGGCAGTTTGAGCTTTCTGTTAGCTGTGTTTGAGTCCATTCTGAGTTGACAGCCATCTGATGGAGAGAACAAGACACAATACAGCAGCAGTTTATCATCTAACACAGCTGATGGTTTATTTGTTGCTTTATTAACAGACTGACTGTTTATTAGATCAAAACTTCACAGTGACTCATCTTTTTGGATCTTCTCTCAAACTGACAGTTGAATACAGATACACAAGCTTTAGATTTAAACTACTTTAACATGTGCTGCCTTGTTTTCATTAATCAAAGTGAACACACACTTACACTTCCTCAGACCAGGTTTCAGCCTCTGCTCTCCACCATGTTCCACCCTGGAGGAAGAAACAAAGTCAGAATGATCCTTCAGAAGCTTCCTCATCAATGATCTTCTTAAAGCTTAACTCAGCTCACCATTAAGACAAAACAGCTGCACTTATAAAACACACTTCATACACACCCAAACTTTACATCAAATATTCAACAACAACAACATCTAAATAATTAAATGTCAGACAAAAGGAAAATATCCAAAAAATCAAGACAATACAATCAGCAGAAGACTCACTCAATACTCAATACGCGGATAGAAAGATAGAAATGTCAGAAAGAGCAACAGACAGGAAGTAGATGTCCTCATTACAGAGAGAGTATTTTACATGTTGTGGCTGAAACTGTTGTCTTGACTGAGACTACTATGATACCAAACTGAAAGTCACTGCATCAGACTGTCGGCATCTTCCAGCTCCGTGTTTTCATTTTTCTTTCTTAGCAGAAAGCTGCCTCGCTCGCTTTCAGTCAACACTGGGGACGCAGCCATCCGGTTTATATTGACGTCATTATGATTGTCAGTGGATAAAACAATCATGCTTCATGTTCATGTTCAGAGTGAGCTGCAGGTCCATCGAGTGATCTGAACAGAAGTCATATGACTGGCTAAAGGCTGATAAAACATGTGAGTTGTTACAGTTGGACTATTTTTCTGTTTTTTTTTTGTGTGGTTTTTCTGTGCTTATGTGTTTCAGAGGTGCGGTGGAGTTGCAGGGCATTGCTTTCAAGGGCCTGAGCTATGGCTGATCATACACAACTGCAGCAGTTTGAGGCAACCAGCATCAGGTTAAAAGCTCTGGCCACCTCTACTCACGCTGCCGGATTATTCTGTCAACCAGACGTGGTATATGGTCGCCCAGTGCTAACCCCCAATTTCCACTGGATACGTAACGCAGCGGACACGTTTCCAGTGGAAATTGGGGGTAAGACTAGTATTTCTTTAGCCTGCATCACCTGGATCTTATGTGCTCCCACTCACCTAAGCCTCTTCCTTTTCATATTTATATTGGCACACATAAAATATTACCTGTAGATTATTATTGTGCTGTCAGATGGACTCCGCTCAGGGAACGAGGCCAAACCATGTCATGATTACATGCAATAACATTTGCTAACATTACATGGGCATGACAGGATGCACGATGTAAAATCACTTTCAGGATTTGCACCTTCAGCAAAATGCATTTAATTGCCCAAATGTACAATATTTATAACATGAGCACACACTTGCACTCTCTGGTGGGCACATAATGCCGGTGGCGGAGATGAGAGCACCCGTTGTCGGCGGGACGGAGAGGGTCGCAGGCGGGCACATAATGCCGGTGGCGGAAATGAGAGCACCCGCTGTTGGCGGGACGGAGAGGGTCGCAGGCGGGCACATAATGCCGGTGGCGGAAATGAGAGCACCCGCTGTCGGCGGGACGGAGAGGGTCGCAGGCGGGCACATAATGCCGGTGGCGGAAATGAGAGCACCCGCTGTCGGCGGGACGGAGAGGGTCGCAGGCGGGCACATAATGCCGGTGGCGGAAATGAGAGCACCCGCTGTCGGCGGGACGGAGAGGGTCGGAGGCGGACACATAATGTCGGTGGCGGAGATGAGAGCACCCGCTGTCGGTGGGTATAGCTAGCGGCAAATGCACTTCATGTCCCTTTAGTATGTTACGTTAAAAGGAGTCACAGTAGGGGTTTGTATTCCCTGAAAGATACTGAAAACAGGTTCTTGGTCCAGCCCTTTGAGGTCCTGCATCATTGTTCTTTTGGACCCTTAAAAATGTCTGGCAGTTGTCATGTTTTACAAGTTACATTTCTGTCTCTTTTCTTGATGGCTTGTCATTTCAAGTTTTAAGGTTTGAACATATGAATTTGTATGCACTTGTTCAGGTATATAAAGGTCTTTAAAAGCAATGTCCTATTTTAAAAGAATTTTAAAAGGTATTTTCTTGCTTGATATAGACAGTAACGTTAGTTATATAAAGGTTTTTGTGTCTCATTGCTGAGACACCTATTGACTAAACTGTTTTGACAGTGGATTGTGTGTGCAGGCTGTTCTGTTTGTGTAGTTTCAAAGGTCTTGCAGTCTTTTAACTTGAAACACTGCAATGTCCATGTTTTGCACAGAATGTATAATGTGTCTTAATTAGGGCTGTCAACGTTAAAGGTCCCATATTATGCAAAATACACCTTAGAGCGGTTTTCTATCAATAATATGCATCCCTGGCCTGTCTACAGTCCCCCCTGGTATGAAAAAAGTTCATCCTCTCCCTTTTTTGCTTTCTCCGCCTTTAGAAAATGTGTGCTTATACAGGCCAGTTGAAAATAGTCTGTCGGTGCCGTCACCAACAGATTAGACGCGTCCCCCTAGGTTGGTGGCACCGCCCAAGTGAAGGTTTGCCACACCCAAAGGAATTATCTAAACAGCGCCATTTTTTTCCGCTCGGTTAGGAAATGGGGAATGTATGACTGGGAAGAAGCGGTTGCAATGTCCCAGCTGAAGTTGGCAAAACACTGTTGGTGTGTGCGAACCACTTTGAGCTGATTGTTTCACCAACTTGGGCCAGTACAAGGCAGGAGTAGTAGTATACTTATACTCAAAGGAATACTTGCAGGCCAAGGGCATGTAAGTATACAAATAATGTGCTGTGTGTTTCTGTAGATAAGGCTGAACTCCTGCGTGATGTAACGTTAGTGTGTGTTTCTGTAGATAAGGCTGAAATGTTCGTGATGTACTGTGTGTTTTGCCATTGAGAACAAGGTATGGTTAGCAGCTAACCGCTAACGTTAGCTTCTCTAACCACACAAGTTAGTGTAACAGCAGAATCATTGTGTGTATTACATTTCTGATCTTGCACATAATTGCACATAATGCGTGTCCTAGGGAAATGTCTGCATGTGCAAGCGTTTAGCTGTGTTTATTTAGCAATTTTACTTGAACTAACCAAGCAGTGTCACATAATATTAGCTAATGCTAACCGCGCTCTTCCATGCTAATGCTAACCGCGAGCTAGTTCACGATCAACACGGTCTCCACATGCAAACCCAGAGGCCCGGTCGGTCAAGCGGCACATACACCCACCCTCCACCTGGTCTAAGTTTTCAGGATTTTGTGAAATAATGCATTTGAAAACGTTTTCTAAGCTGGAATATGTTGGCAAAGGCCGGGGCAAAACCAGTGTACTGTTGACTGCTACACAGAGTTTAGATCCTCTGCCCGAGCCCGCGGCTGTCCTCAGCCGGGCCGGGCCCTTGATCAAGTAATCATGATTTTTTTGTTTTTAATAACTCAAAATAAGGACCATATTTCCAGCTAGAAAACGCGCATCTTTTTCTCCTCCATTTTTGTGTTGCTGCGTGGAGAGAGTCATCCTCATGGTAAAAACGTGACTTGATAGTACGTGACATCACTCGCCCAGACGCAAGAAGAAAGCAAGAACATATTTTTTTACTAAGGAAATTGACAAAAATAATTGTAATGCACTGTGACTTGAATAAATAACTTTAACCTGATCACTGGTTTGGAAATGTTAACGCGTTAGATTACTCGTTACTGAAGTAAAGAGGTCAGGTTAGAGTAACGTAACGCGTTGCAGCCCGTAGTGCTTGAATTATACTGTAACAGTGCTGTCATGTGTTATCCTATCCATATCTGGGAATTCTGTGCAGGATAATTAAACTGATTACTTTTTGAGAAGATTTGCCCATTTCTTGCAATTGTTTTCATGTTTTATTGTCTTTTTACTGTTCAAGACTGTACCTGGCTGCACTGCATTACAGTGAGAAGGCTTATAGAGGACAAGCCACCACATCATCAGGAGATCCTCTTTTCAAACTGAGCTTTCCAAAGTCCAGGAGGGGAGAGTGCAGAGCCAAAACAGTGAAGACAGGCATGACATTCTGTAAGTTTTACAATCTTTTATTTGAACTTCTCATATTAAAATAAACATGGACACACAGGCATCACACAAAAGGTTGAAAACGAACACAAACACTTAAAATCTGAATTCTTTTAAGATGGTTTTCAAAATAAATAATAAGAATGTATAAATAAGTAATTAGGAGAAATAAAGAAACTTTACAACACTGCAGCACAAGGCTTTTTGGTTCTACTGTAATTTTCCTGTAAACATAAAATTTTGTTTATTGCACTGCAGACTGCAGTGATGCACTGTTGGACCTGATCTCGAGAAGGTTTTCCAGGACCCTGCCCCATATGTGAACAGGGTGCTGAAACTCATAATCCCTGAAGACCTCTCGGACCACACAGACAGGCAGTACAACTCTTGCTCTCCACCCCAGGGAGCCCCAGCACCAGCTTACAAAGCTTCTGTAGGCTATATTGGCTGAACACAATTCAATATAAAGTCAGCACTGAATGTCTACACCCATGGCAACTAGATACTTTCTTTGTTATTATTTTCTTATTGATATTGAAGTTAATATATAAAGTCAAACTGTTTCACTTCAGATATTTATTTTCTTATTATTATTTCATTCATGTCAACACATGTTTACAAATGTTTCTTACAATAAAACATTTTTCCTAACTGTTCTGTGTTTTCACTGATTGCTATGTAATTTTCATGTTAATAAGAAAAAGATAAACTATAATCAATGTAAGATAGAGGAAGGAGTTATGTACTTTTCATCATAACACTTTTACGATAAATGAATAGTATTTATGGGACTAAAAGCTGACTGCACTTTTCCCCTCACACGTAAAGGTCCATAGTCTGATAAATGTTTAGTGCATTCTACAGTGCAGATACATTCAGGCAGACAGGTTACAGGCCAGGGTGGTCCACCATGCACGATGTTGGCTCAGGATGCTGCTGTAGTCTTCGTGTAACCTAGAAATTATGAAAGGTAAGTGAGTGACAATAGATAGAGAAAAGAGACTGCAAAATGACAACCTTGTTTGCCCAGTGTTGACACTTCATTGTGGTATTTCCATGCAGCAGATATTCTCAGGTTCTGTAGGCATTTGTACACAATTGCCACAGGAACACCTGCTTTTATGCAGAATTTTTATTATTCGTTGGAAATTATGGTCGCTAATCACGTCGCATTGTTTCTTTGGTAATATATAAAGTTTATAAACCGTTGTAACTGGTTAAAAAAACAATTCTGTTGGTAGAGAGGTGATGGGAGGCAACTGGCTTACTGAAAACTACAGTTGAAAATTGCTGGCAGTAGCTAATTACAGGTCGTCACTGCAAATAAGAACAGGTTCTCAATCAACTTAACTGGCTACATAAAGATAAATAATAATATGGGGTTACGCTTTTGTCCTGTAACGGCTGTTGCTAAATAGCATCTGCGTTACTGCAAGTGAACAGCAGTAAACACCAGCCGAGGTTTGGCTAAGCTATATGATGTAAACACTCAAAGCAGGAGAAGGGGGGCTGTTTTTTGAAACAACGCGGGGCAGACGGCCAGCAAGCCCGTAAAACTCGTTAGTCTGCAGTAACATAAAAGTAATGTCGAGTTAAGAAACTTAACTACTAACCACTGAGAAACATACATGTTCATTTTTGGCCGCTTACTTTCTTCTGGAGCCTCTTGTTGTTCTGGGTCGGACCGCATTCTTGTTGTCCGGCGGCCATTACTTCCAGAAACTCCACCGTTGCCATGGTCACATGATGCCGTCCTCACGTCTTCCGCAGGCAGGAAGACTTGGGCGGCACCGTGGGCGGCGCCCAGTAGCTCATTAGCATTTAAAGGGAAAGGCACTGAAACAGGCCACCTGGAGCAGGGCTGTGAAACTGATGTTTCAAGAACCCTGCTGTGCTCAATCCTTCAGCTTATTTCGACCAAAGCAGTAACTAACATTCCATTTAGACTTCAAGGAGCCATATCAAGAAGCAGAAATGACCATAATATGGGACCTTTAACGCATTAATAATGCGTTAACGCAACATCCTCTTAACGCGTTAATTTTTTTAACGCGTGATTAACACTTGGTATTTTAAAAAAAAGAAACGCGCATAGTTTGATTTACGGCCGTCAATGGCACCTGTAGTCTTGACCCAGAGGGTGGCAGAAAAATTAAGAAAGGGAATCAGAAGAAGAAGAAGCAGGTTCGGCGGTTCGGGAAAAACACGGTGGACTGAAAAGCGAAAGTGAAAGGAAATGGAGAAAGGACTTATGAACGGCAAATTCACTTTCAAAACACTGCCATATGGTTCGTCAATAGGACAAAAGTTATCTGCACGTACTGTCGACATGAAATGAGTTACCATTGAAGTACGTCGAGTCTTAAATATCATTTGCAAGCCAAACATGGCAGATGCAGAGAGCCCACTGCCCCCCTCCCTCGCCAAAAGCAGACATCACCATGTTTTGATCCCATTTAGGATAAGGGGATATTTTTTGAGCCTTAAATCATAAATCATAAATCAAATCATAAAGCAAGAATATTTGCCCTTTCTTATGTTGTTAAAAGTATTAAGAACATGAAAAAAAAACATTAAGATACAGAAAAAAATGCACCAAAAAATTTCGATTAATTTGCGATTAATCGCGAGTTAACCATGGACATAATGCTATTAATCGTGGTTAAAAAAATTAATCTTTTGACAGCCCTAGTCTTAATAGTTGGCAATGAAATAAAAAAGATTGTCAATACAAAACGGCCAACAACTATGTTATTATTAGGGTCCGAGCAGGTCACAGACCTGTGAGGTCCTATTGTTTTTCTAAGGATTTTTTTTATTTTTTCTTTGCAAATGTTTATTGCATTTTTCACTGCATGAACATACCCCAAAACTCACCAAACTTGGAATATAAGTCAGACCTGGCGAAAAATTTTATAATCAATTGTCGTCTTGAAAGTCCACCACTAGGTGGCGCTATAGTCAAGGAAAGTGGACCCTCCCGACAAAAAGTTATTTTGATATTCCAAAGAATTATTATTAAATAACAACTTCCTGCAGATTTGGTTCGAAACAGGAAGTGTTGCATATCTCCACATTGGTGTGTCCAAATGACATCAAACTCATGTAACTACTTCCCCATGAGCTCCTAAGGTGCTGTGCAAAATTTTGGACGATGACCAAAAGGTGGCGTTCTTTAAATTGAAGTATTTTATATCTCCACATCGGTTGGGCAGATTAACACAAAACCTGGGATAATTATTGTCAATGGTCTCCTGAGGATATCTGACAAAGGATCTACCAACCCGCCACTAGGTGGCGCTCTGGTGATAGTCCAATGTAATCTTTGGCACTTTGCCCAGACCATAACACTTATATATATATCACTGATATCAGCAGTGCTGCTGGTTCAGACAGTGAACCGACAGACCTCATCTTGTCAGTGTGGCAGATAAACACTGTGTGAGCTCTTGTTTGTTCATACCTGAGCGTGTCCAGTCTAAAGTCTGGATCATCGCATGCAGCCGACAGCGAGTTCACTCCTGAGTCTCCCGGATGATTGTAGCACAGGTCCAGCTCTCTCAAATGTGAGGGGTTGGATCTCAGACCTGAGGCCAGAGAAGTACAGCCTTCCTCTGTGATCAGACAGCCTGACATCCTGGTGACACACACACACGCAGACACGCACGCACGCGCGCGCACACACACACACACACGCTGATCAGAGCAGAGAAACTTAATCAAAACAGTAAAGTTGTAGGTCATCAAAATCAATCAAACAATCTTTATGTGTAAAGTGCCAATAATCTGGCCAAAGTAATACCGAGGTACATGTAATTCAAATTTCAACAATCTAAGTTGCAATCTTATTCAATTTATGCCCTATAGACTACAGCCAGAATTGAAATAACTCAAACATTTCTTCACAACAACATTTAAGCACAATATTTCATTAAAGATAATTCTTGTTTGGCACAATCTCTTAATCCACCATGGTGCTAGCTATAACTCCCATTGCATTTATCAAAATACATCATCCAAGGAAGAGCAACAAGAAGGAATTGACTCCAGACTGTGGCCATTAATAAAGACAGAGCAACTAAACTAACACAAAAAACAAAACAAAAATATGACTGTGAGACATCTACAGCATGTCTTTCCACCCTGGGAGAGGGCTCCCTCCTCTGTGGCTCTTCCTGAGGTTACTTCCATATTTTTTTCACCCTGTTAAAAAAATGTTTCTCTCAATATTCTCTCAAAGCGAGGTGTTCTTCACTTGAATTGAGGGTCTAAGGACAGAAGGTGTAATTTCACGGTACATTTGGAGAGCCCACTGAGGGAATGTGATTGTGATTATGGGCTGTATAGATACAATTGATTTGATCTGATTGACATTTAAAGTTATCTCTCTATAAAAGCAAGGAATCTCTGTCAGGTCTGTCTGTCTGTCTGTTTGTGTGTGTTTGCCTCAAATATCTCTGCGGATCAGGATCAGACTGACCTGAGACTTTCAACATGGCTGCTGCTTGGTTCAATGGAGTGCAACGTTGGATTTGTTTGGACTGCAATGATACCGTTAATAAATTATTTCATAAATTCCACTAGCAAAGCTAACCATAGCCACCATAGTCCTGTGCGCACCAGAGCCAATCACTGCACACCGTAGCCACCTGCGCACTAGAGCCAATCACTGCAGAGCCCACCGCAACCTCCCACCTTAAGAAAAATGCGGATTTATAGCTACAGCGGCGCAAGCTAGACCAGGATTTTTTCGCGAACATTGCCGTCACGTTTGCTTTGTGTCTTGTGCGGGAAGAAACGGTAAAAACGGGCTTTTGTCATGAAAGTGTCCAAGCAGCAAGTTTGGTTGTTGAGGAACGGGAAGTTGTGGGAGGGACGGAGGCGGATGAATGACAGACAACCACGGTCGATGTAGAGACAGCGATAGAGACAGCGATATTGAGAGTTGAGAGATTTGTGACATTTAGTGTGTTTGGAGTGTATAGTTAGTGTGTCATGTAGTGTTTGGTGTAGTGTGTTTAGTGTGTGGTGGAGTCGTTTTTTTTGTTTAATCAGTCAAAACAATGAGGAGACTGCTGAATGTGGAGCAGGCAGTGCAGCTCTTCATTCAGCTGGAAGGAGCTCAGGCAGACCTAAGCATTGCCTGCATTTAAATGTAAAAAGTTACATATAACTTTGTAAATTTCTAAAATGTATGCACATATTTAGCAAACAATAATTTATATTTGCATTATAAGTAATAAAAAATGGTTTGTTAAACATATTTGTGGTTTTCACAGTAAAAAAATCTAACTTTTTCTACTCGGATTTTATTATTTTTTTTATTATATTTATTATTATTTTTTTTTGTGATTTTAGGTCTATTGTGTTGATACGGTATGTTAAAATAAAAAAATAACTAGTTTTTAAGGTGAAATATAATGGCAAAATCAAAAATATTCAAAAATGGCCAATTATACCCTGGAATATCGGATTTCACAACAAACCTAAATATCCCTGACGTCCCACCTTCAAACACAGCATCATTTGGCCATCCATGAAAAAGCTCCTTAACCTCCCACTTTTCTATAGGAATACATATTTTCTATGGGCACAACACTAGTCTCTTAAACAGAAGCTGAATCCTGACCTGAGAGTCTGTAGTTTACAGTGTGGACTCTTCAATCCAACAGACAGCAGCTTCACTCCTGAATCTTGTAGGTCGTTGTCACTCAGGTCCAGCTCTCTCAGACTAGAGGACTGGGAGCTTAGAATTGAGGACAGTGCTTCACAGCTTCTCTCTGACAGATTACAGCCACTCAGCCTGAAGAAGAGTAAGTGAAAAAGAGAAACACTGATACTGTTTCTGTTTCATACAATATAAAACACATCACATTTCTATTGTTGTCCTGGTTGATTCTTTATATTCTCAAGTATATAACTGGGATCTGACAACAACTAAAAAAATAAGCCTGACATGAACTATAACTTTTTTTTTAAATGTTTTTCAACTGATCAACTAATCAATCTGATGACTGAATCTTTGGACTCTTACTTGATTGATATTACATATTAGGAGATTCATTAGTGGAGGAAAAACCCTGCATGTGTGATACAATATCTGTTCACTTACAGAGCTTTGTTGGAGGCTTTGACCACTGGCAGCAGCCTCAGAAGTGCCTCCTCTGAAGTAGAGTACTTCTTCAGGTCAAATACGTCCAGATCTTCTTTTGATGACAGTAAGATGAAGACCAGAGCTGACCACTGAGCAGGAGACAGTTTATTTGTGGAGAGACTTCCTGATCTCAGGTACTGTTGGATCTCCTCCACGAGAGAACCATCATTCAGTTCATTGAGACAGTGGAAAAGATTGATACTTCTCTCTGGGGAGAGATTATCACTGATCTTCTCCTTGATGTACTCAACTGTTTCCTGATTGGTCTGTGATATACTTCCTGTGTGTGTCATCAGACCTCGAAGGAGAGTCTGATTGGTCTGCAGTGAAAGACCCAGGAGGAAGTGGAGGAATAAGTCAAGGTGTCCATTTGGACTCTGTAAGGCCTCGTCCACAGCACTCTGGAAGAGATATGTCGGTTCACGTTTGTCTCTGAATAGTTTAGATTGTTTTCCTTCTGCCAACAGATTGACTCCAGAGTTGATGAACGTCAGATGGACATGAAGAGCAGCCAGAAACTCCTGAACACTCAAATGCACGAAGCAGAACACCTTGTCCTGGTACAGTCCTCTCTCTGCTTTAAAGATCTGTGTGAACACTCCTGAGTACACTGATGCGGCTGTGATATTGAGTCCACACTCTGTCAGGTCTGAATCATAGAAGATAAGGTTTTCTTTCTGCAGCTGCTCAAAAGCCAGTTTTCCCAGAGACTCAATCATCTTCCTGCCCTCTGGAGTCCAGTGGGAATCTGTCTCAGCTCCACCATCATACTTGATGTTCTTCACTTTGGACTGAATCACCAGGAAGTGGATGTACATCTCAGTCAGGCTCTTGGGCAGCTCTCCTACCTTTCTAGTCTTCAACACATCCTCCAGAACAGTAGCAGTGATCCAGCAGAAGACTGGGATGTGGCACATGATGTGGAGGCTTCGTGATGTCTTGATGTGGGAGATGATTCTGCTGGCCTGCTCCACATCTCTGAATCTCTTCCCAAAGTACTCCTCCTTCTGTGGGTCAGTGAACCCTCTGACCTCTCTCACCATGTCAACACACTCAGGAGGGATCTGATTGGCTGCCGCAGGTCGTGTGGTTATCCAGAGGCGAGCAGAGGGAAGCAGTTTCCCCCTGATGAGGTTTGTCAGCAGCACATCCACTGAGGTTGACTCTGTAACATCAGTCAGGATCTCAGTGTTGTGGAAGTCCAGAGGAAGTCGACACTCATCCAGACCGTCAAAGATGAACACAACCTGGAACTCTTCAAAGCCGCGGATTTCTTTGGTTTCAGTGAAGAAGTGATGAACGAGTTGCATCAAGCTGAACTTTTTCTCTTTCAGCACATTTAGCTCTCTGAAAGTGAATGGAAATGTGAACTGTATGTCCTGGTTGGCTTTGTCTTCAGCCCAGTCCAGAGTGAACTTCTGTGTTAACACTGTTTTCCCGATGCCAGCCACTCCCTTTGTCAGCACTCTTCTGATTGGTTCGTCTCTTCCAGGTGAGGCTTTAAAGATGTCTTCTTGTCTGATTGTTGTTTCTGGTCTGTGTGGCTTCCTGGATGCTGTTTCAATCTGTCTGACCTCATGTTCATCATTGACATCTGCAGTCCCTCCCTCTGTGATGTAGAGCTCTGTGTAGATCCGATTCAGAAGGGTTGGGTTTCCTGCTTTAGCGATCCCCTCGAACATACACTGGAACTTCTTCTGAAGGTTAGATTTGAGTTGACGTTGACAAACTGCGGCAACAGTTCCTGTATGAAAAACAAGACATCAGTGAGTGGATATTAGTGTAAAGAAGAAAACTGTTTATTGAGGAAAATCCTCTTACTGCTTTGCAGACAGTCGGCTAGCTCCTCCTGCTTCATGCTCCTCAGGAAGTTCAGTGTGATCTTCAGAAATGCCTCTCTGCTGCTCCTCCTCTGCTCCTCTTCCTCACCGTCCAACACCTCCCCATCCTCACTCTGCCTCTCTGAGCATTCTGGGTAATCTGGACTCAGAACATTCTGGCACTTCTTCAACTCGTTCTTCACAAAGTTGACAACGTTCTCCTCAAGATGCTGCACAAGAGTAAAACTTAAAATGTAAAATGAGTTATTTAATTTAATCTGCAGCTCAAGAAAAGTTGTTGTTGGACATTTACTCACCTTAAATATGGAGTCCAGATCTGTTGGATGCTGCTGGACAGACTGACCACTGAGAACCCGCTGAACTCTGCAGGGAACATAAAGTACAATGTTTTCAACTATCAGCAGTTTCAAATTTTTACATCATCCATCTGCTTCCTTATCAAATCCATTTGATGGATTAGGTGAAACAGTTCCCCAGTATTAATAATGACGCCTTAAGGTTGATATAAGAAGCTCCTTACTATAATTTGTGAGACAGTCTCTCATTTATCACATAATTCTATGATTTTCAGAGTTTCCCAGAAAAGTGTGCTTCTGTACTAAATCTGCTGATAGATACAGTAGAAAAGGAAAGAAACTGATGTCATTATAGGGCCTTGAGAGAATCAGACGGCTAATGTGGTAGAGAGGTTCTTGTACCATTTCCTCAACCTTGGGAGGTGAGCTGTGTAAAACTTGCATTTATCTTTAGTTTCTCCAGTTGTGGAGGAAATACAAAATCCTGGCCATGCTGGACACATTTTATTAGTATCTCTTATGAGGGAACCCCAAATTGACACCCTGGCAGCCAAACTTTCAGAGAGAACTGTCATACGTTTATATTACCTTTCCTCTTTAATTTCAGAGCAGTGTTTTGAAACTGACTTGCAAACTACCTTCCTCTGTCAGAGGGGAGACTGCCGACTGCAATTAACTCAAACGTCACTGCCTCCACTGTCTGTGTATCTCAAATGCTGACGTCTTTACTGCAAAGTCCGACTTCAACTAAACCAATTCATACAGTCATTGGACTTGTGTCAAAGATGCAGAGGGACTAATGAAAGCCCATCTAACTTCCTCCCTACAGACTTAATCTACGGGCAACAACAACAACATGTGTTGTCATGATCCACCTGCACTGATTCATACTCCCTCCAGTCAGAGCACTGAGTCCCAGGAGGAACCAGAGAGAGATCAACACTTTTAGTCCACAAATGATTTGAACAATTTATTTCAAATCTGGAGGAAAATGATTTGTCTCATTTCATCACTTGCTTCATGTATAAACTGTTGATTTCTGGAAAATCTTGAATACTAAATGTTCCTTCCTGAAGAAAACATCAAATCAGTGGAGTGTGAAAGTTGAGACCAGCCGAAAGACCATTTTATTTCGGGACTTGATTGAAAGAGAGCTGCAGAACAACAAACTCTTCTGGTTTAGATTCTTACCTTTCTTCAGCAGATTGATCTCCATCCTTGAAGTTCAAAGGCCATGGACTCATGGACCGGTCACTCTTCATGGACACACAGCTGGGTGCAGGAGAGTCTGGTCTCTGCTGATGAACCCTAACAGAAACAGACAGACCAACGCACCTCTCAAAACTTCAACCACAAATTCATTCAATTAAAAAGTATCAAACTCTAAAGTTTATTTAAAGAGAAGAAGTCCAAAAAAAACATCAGACTTTGATTATCCAGTTTGGCACAATAACCAAAGTTCATATTATGAGTCAGATATACTGGTTCTAGTAATCGTGTCATGCTGCTGATCATTTCTTCAGATGAAGCTACAGCCCTTTTTAAAATGTGACATGAGATAAGGAGGACGTAGACAACATTACAGGAGACTTCTTGAAATGATAAACATCAGTAAAACGTTGTCTGAATGTTTCAAATGAAACGTTCCTCCAACAATAACATTGTTAGAACATGTAGAGAACATGATGAAATGTTACAGGAACGTTCCTGCTGGCTGTGTTGACTTACTGAGTATCTGAAGGAAGTTTTCCTTTAAACTCTATTGGTTTACTCATGGACTGGTCACTCTTGATGGACACACAGCTGGGTCCAGGTCCAGGTCCAGGTCCACGTCCACGTCCAGGTCCAGCAGAGTCTGGTCTCTGCTGCTCTGGGCTTCAGCACAACACAAACAGAGCTTTGAGTGTGAATCATGATGGTGGAGTGATTTGAGTGCTGCACTGTGACATGGAGAAGAGTCATGGACAGTTAGAGATCCTCATCTCACCTCTGAGCTTTGGTCTGGCTGTCATGTTCCCCACACAGAGTGGTTTTAGAGGGAGGGACTCCCTCCTCTGTCTCCTCACACTGATTCATAGCAGAGACCACACCTTCACACAAACACAACAACATGCTGTCACACATGATTTATCAGCATTCCTCTCCGTCACATGACAAACATACAGAGTCTGACTAGAGGAAACTAACAAAGCTTTCTGACACCAAATGATAAAAACACAAATCTGACAGTTTAGAATGAAGTTTAAAAAACTTAAAAAAGTAAAACCAGCTCAACATTTTGTTTCTGAGCACAGAGACCACAAAGAGCAGTTAAGACTCTTTAACAAGCCAAAATGAATATTTCAGCTCAGCAGAAGCTGCTGAATTCACGTCCACATCAAGTCACAGAGACTTTCTACCTTCATCTGTAGGAAACACTGGAGCAGAGCTTAAACTGTCAGTCCATTCATTGATCTGATTGACAGATCATTACAGGACAGCACTTCGAATCATTTAAAGTTTGTGTTGCTTTGTGTCAGACTTATTAATATTAATTAATTATTATCAATTCATCAGCATTCCTCTCAGTCACATGACAAACATTCAGAGTCTGACTGGAGGAAACGAATTAAGCTTTCTGACACCAAATGATAAAAACACAAATCTGACAGTTTAGAATGAAGTTTATAGTAAAACGAGCTCAACGTTTTGTTTCTGACCAGTGACGGACTGGTAATCTGGAATTTGGGCAGATGCCAGAGGGGCTGCCAGTTCTCACGGGCCGTTTGGGTCGGCAGGCCAGCCAATCAGAGACCGGTCCAAGATTGTTTTTCTCGACCCCCTTTTATGCGCCAATAAAGTTCATATGCTAAACAACAACCACATTTCTCCAATTCCTTTACACCAGGGGTTCTCAACCTTTTGCAAGCTGGGGCCACCCAAAGCTGGTTCATTGCAGTTGCCCCCCCAAGAAAAAAAAAACAGCTGTCCAGCTATTTTGTGAATGATATAGCTGGGGGCGGGTCGGTAAGGTAACACTGAGTGGCCTTGATGCCTGTCAGTCACGATGAGTCGCGTCTTGTCACCTTTCTGATGTGTCTGCAGCTGAGCACTGTGATGCGTGTCTCTCTCACCAGGCCGGGTGAGCTATCATACCATAAAATACCAAATAATAGCCGGGGCGTTTATTTGTTTCAATCACTTAACAGACCAGGCGTTTATTTGAAACAGGCGTTTAATTCCTTCCTCACAAAAATCCGGGATGAAAATGTCACAAACTTCGCCAGCTTCTCTGTGAATTCTCTGGCATCCTTCAGGGCAATAGTTGTCTTCTGCAAGTGAAGTTGTTGCGGCGGAGGAAACAATTTAGCCAACCGGCACTCTCTGCTGTCACTCAAGGTGGCGTACATTTGTTTCGTCCTGATCATTTTGCGGGACACTCTCTCGTGGCTTGGTCGTTTGCCAATCACCCATCCCCGCATGTTTATCTCCAGCTCCTTCTTCCTCCCTCAACCAGGCAGCCTGGCCCTGTTGCTGTCCTCCTCTGACAGACGCTGAAACTCACTTTGATTTTTTCGCCCATCTCTCCCTCTCTTGGGGTCGACAGAGAAACATCTAGCGGCTGCTTCTCCCGAGTTTTCCTCTGCATATTTTACGACAGAAAGTTTGAATTTCAAGTCGTACTTTTAATTTTTTTGCTGCACCGGAGCCATGGCAATCATCAATGTGATACTGACTGACAGGAAGCAAGCACAATATGTGAAAAAGGCGAAGAAGAAAAACGTGCAGTGTCAGTGGTCACGTCTTCTTCCTTGATTTAAAAAAAATAAATGAATTAGACCCGGCATTTATTTGGAACCGGCGGTTATTTATCCAAATATCTGCACCTGGCGTTTAAAGGGGACCCTGCGGTTAATTGAAACTCGGATATTATTTGGTAATATACGGTACATTTACACCCCGCTCTGTATGCCAAGGCGGGAATGGCGGTAGCCATGCGCACCCGTGATTTATTTGCAGCCTGGACGCAGAGTGCTGTGTGACTCCTCTCTGCTCTGACTGCAGGCTGGACTGCTGCGCGAGGCTACTGAGAGACTGAACGCCTGTGAGTGCTTCTGGATGGGGGAGGGACTCAAAGCAGCACCCGCTGCTCGTTGAGCACAGTAACTGCAGAGTGATACGTGCTTTCAAGTCAGAGTCTCCAATAACACCAGTAAAAGTCACTAGATTTGTCGGTAGTCGCTTTTGACAAAAAAAGTCGCCAGAAGGATGCTATGTTTGTTATAATAGTCCAACCACTTGCACTTCGCCATGGGGGAATTTTTTTTTTCTTCCCATCCTGTAATCTATTCTCAGGCTCCACCAGTTGAGAACCGCTGCTTTACACTATATACTATATCAATGTAATCAGGTTTTAGATGCCACATATGACTCTCTATATTACAGTTATTGTTACCCTCTACATTCACAAACTTTTATATCAGTCTGTATTGTTTTGTGTTGTTTAGAAAAATGCATGGTTTGAAATAAAACAAATCTATCTGCATTTTTTTATTTGATTATTTGTTTGCAAAAGTTAAAATGAAGCAATGCCTTCTGGGAAATTCAAGACTGAATCGAGATACACCAGGGGTCCCCAACCACCGGGCCGCGGACCGGTACCGGTGGTTGGGGTACATTTGATACTATTCCAGTGCTCTTTAGGTCTTTGCATGTATATCGCCATAAACTATATAACGTTATAAAAGGGGAGGCAAAAATGAAGGACAGTTCTGTCAAATATCATGCATAACGTTATTCCATCTGATATGTCCATCCCTAGTCAACAGCTAACGTTACCAAAAATAATAATACATCTTGATCTTTACTGAGAGAACAGTTGCTGACGGAGGATACGCCAACTGCTCTGGCAACCTCGAGTCTGGAGGGGAGGGGGTGGAGGGGGAGGCAGATATGACTCGCTGCAGTATTTTGAATTTGAGTGTAGTAACCATTTTTGGCCACATTCTTACATATGGCGCCTTTAAATAACTGATAAAACACTATTGAAAGTAGGTCAGCCATTGTGTTACACTTTTTCACCACTGAAATGGGCAGGACACTTCTTAGTTTCTGATTTGAATAACATTACCGTTTTCCAAATCAACTTCCTCACAACAACACAAGAAAGGTTTTGACAGTAATTGGGAATAGTGTAAGGTGAGACAACACATAGGGGACAACACATAGGTGATTTCAGCCAACCTTAATGGTGAACTCAGCAGAATTGTTGTAGGAAGCTGACGACAGAATTTTTGCAGGAAGCTGAGGGTTTACCAAACACCACATCCTCTGATGCCGCTTCAATGTTCTGAGACATTTTGTTCCTGTTTTTAAGAGTGAACCATCAAAGACGCCTCAAATACTGAAAGAAGTGTAAAGTAGTGTAGACTGTGATATTACAGCAGACAAAAGCTCTGGCAGGAGGATTATCTCTGACTGAACTTGGTGCTGTATATTCAGACTGTTGAATGAAGGGCCTTGTTGTCCTTCCTGATTCGCCTTGACATAGCTGTCCTCTGATATGCAAAACATACCTGATACGTGTTTGGGCTCCTGTTTGATTAAAAGTGTCTAACCCTCAGTTGCTGTATCAATGTTGCTGGTTGTTATGGAAGACGTTGCAAACAGGAAAACGGAGAGTTGCTCTTCCTGTGAATGTGTATCTCTAATAAACTTTTATTAAAAAACACTTACTCGTCTCTTCTTCCTGTTTGAGTAAACATGCATCATATAGAGGAACTATGGAGCCCTTTTAAACAAAAAAAAGAAAAAAGAATTGCAGGACTTGAACTGACATTCATTGAGGGAAAAAATAGTGGCACAGTAATCGATTGATTACACCAATCAGATCACGCAAGTAATATGCCGTATAGTCTATTTCACTCCTCACAGCAGACACACAGCCAGCTCTTGGACGCAGGAGGCCAGATCAACTAGTGACTGCACAAATTTGTGGTCACAAGTTGATCTGGCCTCCTTGTGCAACTCCTTCAACATTTTAATCATTTACTTTAAAAACACACTGTTTTTGATAGTAAAAGAACAAAAGGTACAAGAACGGGATTCCCCAAAATTTAAAACGGAATTTATAGGGCCCTATACGTATCAGGTATGTTTTGCACAGAGAAAAGCGGAACAAAGAGGCATATCAGAGGACAGCTAAGTCTTCTCTTCCGTTTCCAACATCTGTTGTAGCTACGGCGACCACAGATGCAGTTGGCTGAAAACACTGGTTTTCACCGTTTGAAACTGTTCAGGTCCAGAAGAGACGAACAGTTGATCCTGTCGACAAACGAGCTCGACACCTCTGACACATTTCAGCAGTTCTACTGCGATGATTGAGTCAAACTAATGAAGACACAAACAGTCTGATAACACGAGTCTTTACAGGAGAAAAGACACAAATCAAACATGAAAAAGTGCCAATAAAATACACATTTACCTTTTTGTCTGCAGGCAGAAATTATGTGCGTCACACCGAGACAGAAAGTGAAAGTTAGAGTAGGATGTGGTGTAATCTGCAGGTGTATGTGAGCAGGGGTGTCGAACTGAGGGGGAAAAGTGGGACTGATTACCAGGGCCCCAATGGGGGAGGGGGCCCTCAAAAGCCCTGAAATAAAAATTATGTTTTTATTCAATTTTTTATTTCGAAGTAATTAGTGTCATAACTAACTTAAAATTGGCAGAATAAATTGGATGAGAGACTTTACTCTGTAGGGGAGACTGGGGTAAGATGAGCCATTTCTCATATTTAGGATCACTACATGAAGGCAATTATTGTTTTGTTGCTAACTAATATATCTGCATATATTTCAGGATGTTGTGCACCCCTTCAAACAAACAGAATGAGTGTAAACATAACTGTTTCGATAATATAGCATGTCCAAAAAAAGTTTTCTTGTGGCACAACTTACTTATGGGGTAAGTTGTGCCGTAACCCTACTCCCCCCCATACCTCCCTCACCTTCTCCCTCCCTAAACAACAGTCACTTCTTAACATTCATGTATATTTTTATTTATTATACACAATTCAACAGGTACAATATTTTTTTTTACTATTACTGCATATTACTGCTAAACAGTTGTTGTATAAAAATACATGTTAACATGAGAATACCTTTAAGTGCACTTGGGAAGAGAACATGAACAGCTGTGTTTTTTGAAAGAAAACACTAGAACTGAATACTTATTCCAGAATCATATTTTCTTGGTGTCCTTGCTGACAGTAAGGTCAGTTATAGACTAGTAACACATTTGAACAATCTGAACTGAAACTCTGATCCTCTCATCATTCATCCTTCCCTTCTCTCTCTATCCTCTCTTCTCCATCTTCGTTAAACTCCTCCCTCCATCCATCCATCTCCCACCTCTGCTGGGTGGCTCAACTGACCCCTGGCCAAATGGCTCAACTTACCCCAGAGCTACCATTTCGAATTTATTAGTCTCTACAGCTAAAATCGTGCACTTTTATGCTAGGTTTCTGACCTCATGTTGTTGCTCATAGATACCACAATTGATGTATTAAACAAACAAGAAAAGTGTATTCCTATAAAAAAGTGGGAGGTTAAGTAGCTTTTTCATGGATGGCCAAATGAGGCTGTGTTTGAAGGTGGTGCATCAGGTATATTTAGGTTTGTTTTGAAATCCGATATTCCAGGGTATAATTGGCTGTTTTTGACTATTTTTGATTATGCCATTATATTTCACCTTAAAAACTTACTTGGTGTCATTATTTTCAGCACAACCTCACATGTTTGACTGTACAGTTATTTTTTTATTTTGACATACTGTATTAACACAATAGACCTAAAATCACAAAAAAACATAAAATCCGAGTATAAAAATTTAGATTTTTTTACTGTGAAAACCACTAATATGTTTAACAAACCATTTTTTTTTTTTTACTTATAATGCAAATATAAATTGTTGTTTGCTAAATTTGTGCATACATTTTAAACATTTACGAAGTTATATGTAACTATTTACATTTAAATGCAGGCAATGCTCAGGTCTGCCTGTGCTCCTTCCAGCTGAATAAACAGTCCTTCCAGAAAGTTTTTTTGTGATTGTTGTGGGCAAAAATCCTTGATTATGCGGCAAGTTTTCTTAAAAAATGCGATGGAATATGCAGGATATTTATGCAGTTTTATGCGATGAAATTGCAGGAACTTGCAAAAATCGCAGGAACTTGCAAAAATTGCTGGAACTTGCAAAAACTGCGGTTTGATGTAAAAGAGAAAAAAAAGTGATTTCCCAACACTCTGTTCTCACTAGGCTACAACCTTAATGTAAAGAGTCATTTCTTATTACTTCCTATGATAAGCAGCATACTACATCACAGAAAATGCTGGGAATATTTAACTGCTCAGCTTGTTTTATTTCAGACCTTAAACACATGGCTCAAACTTACAAATCATTGATGAGTCAAACAAGTTCTGTAGCTTTACAAAAGGAATATGCTACAACTTCTGTAAAAATGAATAAATAAAATATAATTAAATAAAAAGTGTGCTTCCTGTTTTACAGAGGTAGCGATACGTGTTTCCAATGCACAAAGTGCAATCTCTTACTGTAATGTAAATTTACATACTACTAATATACTTACAACTGTAAGGTTTTTGAAACTAGTATGATTTTTTGTTGGCAAATGAGACTGATTTGCAGGATTCATCATGGCTTCATCACGGGGTTTGCAGCTTTTCGACGATGTTCACGTTGTGTAATTACATCACTTCATAACGTTTCCATGGCAACAGGGGAAAATGGCTGCTCTTGTGTGAAGTAAACGCAACATTTTTCAACTTTCTGCCAAGATATATGTGACTTTTTTGCAATGAAAATGTGGGGATTCATCATGCAAGCCCCGCATATTTTGTGTGGAAATCGGCAATTTATGCGGCTGATTATGCATTGAATTATGCGATCGCATAATCGCATTTTTCTGGAGGGACTGAATAAAGAGCTGCACTGCCTGCTCCACATTTAGCTTCTCCTCATTGTTCTGACTCATTAAACAAAAAACCGACTCCACTACTCACTAAACACACTACACCAAACACTACATATCACACTAACTACACACTCCAAACACGCTAAATGTCACAAATCTCTCAACTCTCAATATCGCTGTCTAGACATCGACCGTGGTTGCCTGTCAAGGCCTCCCTCCCACAACTTCCCGTTCCTCAACAACCAAACTTGCTGCTTGGACACTTTCGTGACAAAAGCCCGTTTTTACCGTTTCTTCATGCACCAGACACAAAGTAAACGTGACCGCAATGTTCGCGAAAAAGTGTGGCGGACATTATTTACTCTAGGTCCGGTTATGGACGTGCCGATGCATCCGGTCCATCGTCTCAGGAGGTAGCTAGCTACACAAGAACATCCACAGATTCCGATTCCACTTTGTTGTCTGCGCGTCTCTGGATCTCCTCAGACCCGAACAGACTTCGTCCGGACTCGTTTAATCTCATTAATCCACAACAGTCAGTTTAGATGCACAGAACAGAACAGAACGGGACCTAACCGCCGGCAAAATCCCTGTCCAGCTCGCGCCGCTCCAGGTATAAATCCGCTTGTTTCTTCAGGTATGTCGTGGGCTTGAGCTCTGCAGTGATTGGGTCTGGTGCGGACGTGACTGTGGTGGCTCTGGTGGACAATGCTCGCCGGAATTTGTAAAGCATTTATGAAATAATTTATTCAAGGTATCATTGCATTTCAAACAAATGCTTAGTTGCACACCACTGAACCACGCAGCAGCCATGTTGAAAGTCTCAGGTCAGTGTGATCCTGATCCGCAGAGATATTTGACTCACAGAAACACACACACACACACACACACACACACACACACACACACACACACAGAGGTTCCTTGCTTTTATAGAGAGATTTAAAATGATCTATTTTGGTCTAAACACAATTCTCATGAAACTTATGATTGATGATTCAAGAGTGAAAAATTGTTTTTTGGAAATAAATGTCTAACCACTTTACCCATGCAGTTCTTACTTTCACAGAGTCCATGACATGATGCCTTCCTCCTAAATATTTGGTCACATGATCAATGTTTTTTTAACTGTTTCCCAGCAACAAGGCGTGGCTCAACTTATCCTTTGGCTCAACTTACCCTAGTCTCCCCTATAAAAAAATAGTGGAGGCTGTCTGAGGCCCTCTCACCCCTCACAATACAAGCCAAGAACTGAGGTGGAGAATAATTCCAACTTTAAGATCATGGTGATCAATGAGGCAGAGTTTAATTAAAATAAACATGTCGTTCTGTTTTTCACATTTGGATGGTTAAATTATGTTAGAAAAAAGACACCTACCATTAGGCTGCAGTTAAATTTCTGGCCTATTCAAACAAGACAATTTAATTTAAACATATCATGTTACCTTGTTTTTTTCAGTGTGTTACCATTACTGATGCATTGTAGTCAGATTTAATTCTTCTCTTTATAAAAATAAGATTGTCTTCAAAAAAATGGTTCAAAAAGAGAAAAAGGAGGGGTTTTTTTTATAATCAAGGTCTATATGTTATATTATAAGCAGGTCAAGAGGTTATGCCAATCCTGTATCACAGCTTGCTAACACTGTTTAAGACTTGTTTAAACTAATATTGGTATGTTGCTTGGAGGCAGTCAACCAGGCATGATACTTCATCCAAACAGATACGTTAAGTGCATCAGCAGCAGCAGCTGTCTGCCAGCCCCCTATAAAATAAAAATAGCCTATAATCCATATTTATGTCAGAATTAATCTCATGTATTAAAAACAGTTATGAAATAAAAAAAAGCATGTGTATATATATGTATATATAATATAGTTAAAATTCAGCTATCACTACAACAGAGTGTTTGGTCAGTAGTTTGGGACTCTCACCTTCCTGCTTTGCAGTAGGAACAGAGGAGACATTTCTGGTGCATGTAGTCTGTGTGACTCAATACAACTTTCAATACAATCAGAGAAATGTTTATATTTTCTGGAAACCAGAAGATTAAATCGCAACAACCATATAGCCTCATATGTATTTTTTCACCCCAAATCCAATGCCACCACCTGTGAGTCTACAGTTGTGGAGATAAATTAGACCTGCATGCTGGACTACAAGGGAGAGAGTGAGCAGTAACCAAGTAACTGTCATACTGTTCTTTTCACAAATATGGGAATGATAGTCAAATCAAATTTTTTCACCGGCCTATACAAGAGCCCAATTAGATTTTTTTTCATGGGGCCCAAAATCCCTGGCGGATAGATACTGGGGCTGATGTTAAGGTTATACCAGAACAGTTGTATAGACTGTTATGTAACAGCGCTGTATGCAACTTGCCCCTGGTAACAAGGTGATATTAGGGCCAGGATGTACACCTCTCTCCATAGTGGGTGTCGCCAGAGAAAGCCTGCAGTATGACAGGAAATACACCACAGCACAAGACATTTACGTGGTGAAGCACCTGAACACTGCACTGTTGAGTAGACCTGCCTCAGTTAGCCTCAGGTTAGTAGCCAGAGTAGACTGCATTGATATGGCCTCTGTGATTCAAAACTGTGTGATGGGTTAGGCTTATTACAGCGACCATACACATTTAAACTCAGACTCAATGCCAAGCAGGTGTCTCTGAAAGTGCCTCGTCGTGTCCCACTAGCCGGTTTAAGACAGAGGGTGGCAAATTGGGGGTCTGTTTTGGTCTGCCGAATGATAATCAAATCAAATTTTTCCGCCAGCCTATACAAGGGCCCAATAAAATGTATTTTCATGGGGCCCAAAATCCCTGGGGCGCCCCTGGTGCCAGATGATCAGTCCGGCCCTTCCTTCATCACACTGTCATCATTCAAATCAAACATTCATCTGAACTCAAACATGATCTAAAATAGAACTTTTACACTCATCAGCTTTTCTCTTACTGCTCACACAGACGTCTCTGACCTTCAGAGGAGGAAGTTTGCTCGTTAAACTTGTGTTTATACTGATGACTGCATTAAAGGACACCTTCAAAGTTTTACTTACTCGACTTATTTCCATGAGTGTCCATCAGTCCAGCAGCTCACTTGTGTCCTGATCAGGTGCGTGTAGAAAAAGAGGATTAGATTGATCTCAGTGTGACCAGCCCTTCAATACAAATTCCTCCCAGCAGCATTAAAACACTATAAACCAGTGTGAAGCTGCTGCACAGGACAAAGTTCAGCATTCACTCTTTTATTAGCAGGTGATCAAATGATACCCCCGACGTCTCTTTAGTTCAGCTCTCTACCAAAGTCTTTGTGTCTCAGACTGTTTCTTCACTGAATACACACAAAAACTGAACTCTGCACACAAAGTGTGAAAACTCAAACCTGGTGGATCAAAATCAATTTGCTGACTGAACTCTGTGTCTTGATCCTAAATACTGGACATACTTTGTAAATATCTGCATCTAAGAAAATCAGTCCACAACAATCCCTAATGTTAATCTTTATTCTAAAAGAACTGCCCCAAAGATCCCAAAGACTCACGCCCGATCAACCGATGCAACATGAATAACATCAATAAATTAAAATTGTTCTCTATCTATGCGTATCTTAGCTACATACTGTATGTTCTGAGGAAGGTGCAATAAGGAACCAAAACAAAAAACTCTTGTCAGACTCATTTCACTGTTGGTGTCTTTGGATTTAATGAACCAAGAGAATCATTTATTCTGACTGTCTGAGCAGGTCCTTAAATGTTTTGGCTTTATGTTCTTTTCTTGAATCTTTTCTTTGCTTGAATCTTTTCTTTGCTGCCATCAGGTTGTGAGATTAAGAATAACACTTACCTTCACCTGCTCCTCAAGTACACCTGTGCGCAAGCTTTATCCATTCTTTTGCAGTGACTTTGTCGGTTGTGATTCTTCTCAGGACCCTCTTCTGTTCTTGTTCCATGACAGTAAAATCTCTCTTATCTCTAGTCCAGTATTTTAACATATTGTGTTGCCTCGAGGTGGCCAAAACATGTAATAGTTCTACCGCTAACTAACAGTAAACCCACAGTGTCATTACCCGTTGGTTTGTGGACTACCATTTGGAAGCTTCAAGTTTGACATTACAGCCATCTTGGTTTTTTGGAGCCACGTGTGACCATATTTGGACAAGAGGTTGGAGCTGGGGAAGATTTTCTTGACTGGATCTGATTGAGAAGCTGAGGATACTGTGCTGTGGAGACGAGTCACTCACAAAGTACTTAACAGTAATTCACAAAAAGACCATTGAAACTAGAGTTTGACACATAACTCATTAGGAAACTGTTCACTCGTTAACAAATCAAGTGAGAAATAGGTTCAATTTCTCATGAGCCTATGTAGGATCAGTGGAGTCGCCCCCTGCAGGTTAAAGGAACATCTGCACTGGCTTCGTATTTCAGACCCGTCAGCTCTGCACACTATTTATACACAACCCTGACTCTACTACTAAACCAGAGCTCCAGAAGATGCTCATCATCCCTCATTAGACCTCAACAGTAGATGACATGTAGCTCCCAAACAAAGCAAAAAGAAGCTGAGAACATCTTTTTACAGGCAAGAATCAGACGTCACACAGCTGCAGATTCACATCTTTTCAAAAGACAAAGTAAACTTGTTGGAGAAAGTCTTAACTCGCTTGTAGTTACAATGTTTCATAAAGTTAAACTGCAAATCTTGACACACTGTCAGGGACAAGTCATGCATTGCGTCTTGGTGTTTACAGTACCCCAGAAATTCTGACATGCCCTCCCATCTCATTCAGTCTTCAAAAACCTCCACAGAGGAACACAAGTTCAGTTTAAACAGTCATTATTTAGGGCTTCCCCCTTGTAGCTGAGAGTTCGTAAGAAGCCATTAAGTACCTTGTGTTTTTCTTCATTATCATAATCATAGACTGCTTATAACAGATTTTTGTTTACAAACACAGGAACACGTGGGTGGAGCAGGAAACCAGGAATAACTCAACAATACACCAAGAGAGAGGAAGGAAAAGAAAGACGACAGAGAGGAACAGTTGATCAGTGGAGTTTAATCCAGTCTGTTTGTTATTTCATACATGAATGCTGGTTCTGAAACACACCGATTTAATTGTGTGCACTCTAACAAAGGTAAGGATGAGGCCCGATAGCATTGTAATAAATCTGGATCCAGCTCTGAATCTGATTCTATCAAATCCCTTTTTTCGATCTTTGAGTTACAACAATAAGTTCTGTTTTTTCAGTCAGTATCATCTTCCTGCTCCTGTCTGATCATCCAGAGAATATCAACTGTCTGTCTAAGAGTGACTCACAATAAAAGATCCAATAAGGGATTTTTTTTGGCTGCAGAGCTTCACGAAATCTGCGTCTTGGAACCGGATCCAGACTATACTCAGCTATCAGGAGCCATCCCTAACAGAGAGCGCCACAATGCAGGTACTTCTAAATGTAAGTTTGGCATGACATGTCATTCCTCAATATGCTATTAGCTCAGTGTTGTTTAATTGGCATCTGAAACTCATACATATACCCATTGTCAACATAGTGTCATCAAACATTCAATTTTCACTGTGATATTGTTTCGAAGTAAGCTTATACCACATACAGTAAATAACCCTCCATGCTGCGGTCGTCGTCTCTGAAGACCACCGACACCTTTACAGACGCTTGACGTTCGCTTCCGCTCTCTGCGACATATGATTATGGCTATCTTTCATTTTGAAAAAAAAAACACATGTGCTTCAATTAATCCACCTACTGACAGCCGTAACTCGGACAAGATAAAAGGTCCTGCCGGGCACTCTGACACAAGAAGGCATTTTCTCTGTTGTTTGGCGTAACGTACAAAACTGGTGCTCTACTACCAGACAGGGAACAGACGGTAGTCGTGTGTCTTATGAAAGTCAGTGTTTTTCAAATAAACAGCTTCGTAAAGTTTCCTTTTTCTTCATAAAGAAAAAAAAAAGACGGCATTTTTGAGTTTGCACTTTAAACAATGAAAGTAGAAGTATCGAGACTTTTTAAAAGTAACTTCCTTGTGCGATTTGAACTGAATATGTTTACAAAACCTTCCTCGGTACACTCTGGATGTGAGTGTGTCTGTTTAAGGAAAGGAAAAGCTGTGCTGTTAACGTTTTTCGTGCACAGAAAAGAGGAGTACAAATCATTTCTTAATGTTTTGTATTTGTTGTAATGTCCCAGGGCGAGAGAGGTAAAGTGTATGTATGCACACACAAGAGGCTAAAGGCTCGACTGTGTGCATGTTTTTATACGTGACTACAGTTTTCACTATCATTGTAGTGTTTTCTTTAATTATCTGTCACTGAGATGTGTTATGTTCTTCGCTTGGAAAAAGAAACGACTGCCTTCTTTGTAACTCTTCCTCCTCTTCCTCCTACTGTATTTCATACTTTACAACAGTTTCCACTCTAATTACAGTGTGATTACAGTGTTTTCTTTAATTATCTGCCACTGCGATGTGTCATAGTCCTCACTTGGAAATTACTGCCTTCTTAGTGATGCTCGCTCTCCTGCTTCCTCCGCCCGCCGCTCCTCCTCCTCCCTGCCAAAGATGGCCGGGGATGGTGAAGGCGTCCACACTCATGCCCATGGTTTTAGAGGGGATGGTACTAAACTGCTTCCTGTCTGAGCTGTACTTGTAGATGGACTCCACTTGGGCGGAGCTAATTGTCCGTGGGCCCACGCCAGCCAGTCGCACAAGCTCCTGGGAGTCGGTGTTCATGGTGTAAACGCCCCGGAACTGACAGCTGGAGTCACGGAAGAGGATGAGGAAGTGGTTGGCCGGACTCTTCTCCATCTCCTGTGGTGGGACGAAAGAAGTGTGCTTTAGTTTTCTTCTTCTAGGATTTTCCAGACACACAAGTAAGCGAGTTTAGTGCCCACAAATGCACAAGTACAACAAGATTTAAATGATTAGAAAAGTGGCCTTTACAGTGAGAAAAATGCCACTTCAAAAATACAAAAAACATTTTTAAAACATGTCACTGAAATGCTATTTTGTAGGTAAAAATTATCAAAAAATTAGATCTAGAGAATATATTTTTGTTTTCGCAGTGTAAAACCAATCGTCTACCTCCACTATCTTGTTCTTTTGTGTCTCGTTGACCTTTCCGGCGAGGCAGCAGCGAGAGAGTGCGTTGTGAATGATGAACTTGTTGGACTTGAAGCTCGGTTCTTTGAAGAGCTTTGGACCTGCAAACACAAGCACACTAATGTAATGCTAACCCCTCTTTACAACCGTCGGCATTTTGGTAAGAGACAGTAGGGTGTAAATACTGTACCTGTGTATTCTGGAGCCGGCGAGGTACCATTGGAACCACTGTCCCATTCTCCATTCTGAGTTACCAGTTTACTCGGTGTCATACAGCCTGCAGGTGAACCAGGACGGCTGTTGGAGAGATATGAACCAATGTGTCATCACCTCTGACTGTATCTGAATAATGGCTTGTGGCAGCGCAGGATGTAAACATTACTGATGTCCTCCTGGGCTAAGCTAGTTAGCTTGATATCTCTATGGCCTATATCTCAAAAACTAGGAATATTTTTGTACTCTCTGCACTTTGTGACACAAGGTACTATCCAGAACTCACAGTCAATCTTATTAGATACACGTTTACAGCTTTGTGAGTTAACAGTCCAAAGTTTAACCTGTAACATCTAGTATCCTGTCATGCTAATATTGTTATATTTACCTCAAAGTTCAGCTAATGTTATGGCTAAAAACTGTATAAATGAGAGCAAAGCGGCAGATGAATTATGCAGCAGTGTACCTGTTGGGTTTCTTTGTGGGGTTTGCACTTTTGCTCCCTGCCTCGTCCGTGGCTGCCAGGTTGAGGGAGGAGTGGGAGTACACTTTGGTCAACTTAGCTCCTGGAGAAACATAAATATTAAGATATTAAAACAGCTTCACTGAAATCATCTACAAACACACAACTTAGTAAATTTTTCGACCATACCAGCTGTTCCCCTGGCTGGACTCAGAGAGAGCTTTGTTTCCTCCCTGGTCATGCTGCGAGGCCGGGAGCGGGTTTTCTTAGCAGAAGATCGTCCTTGATTGGTTGATTTCTGCTGCTGCTGGAGCACTTTGTCCAAATCATCCATGATCCTGAGTTGCTGTCGACGTGCATACTCCCCTCGCGTAAAGTCTCCTCGGCGGGCTGGTGTAGCAGGAGGTGTCGGTGAAGGTGAAGTTGTGCCTACAGGAGGTGTATTGGAGGGAGACGCCATTCTTTTGTGTGAGGAATCTGGCCTGAAATCAAGAGAAATTTTGTTATTCTCAGCTTTGGATTTGGTTCATCCAATGTGCAAATGCAAAGAACCGTGTATGCATCAACATTGTGCAGGTGCACTCATCAATGTGTTACCTGTTTTCCCTTTCTTGCTCATGCCACTGTCTCCTCTTCTTCAGCTCCTCAGTTCTCTTCTGCTGTTTTTCCAAGAGGAGAGCTCGACGCTGGGCCATCTCCTCCTCACCACGTACATCCTCCTACAACCACAGAAGCACAAGATCGTTAACTGAAATACTGTGACAGAATGAATTTTTATTTGCAAGCACTCACCTTAAAAAAGAACTGAAGTCCTCCTTTTGTTCCCAGCTCATTCTGTTCTCCACTTGGCTCCAAAGTTTCAGTTGTTCCCAGTGCATTCTGTTCTCTACTTGGTTCCAAAGTTTCAGTAGGTCTTTTCTCTTCTTCTTTGGATTCAGTTTGTTGTTCTGTCGAGTCGATGGCTCCCATGGCCAGTTCTAGCTGCTCTAGGGGGTCTAGGGGTTCTGCAGCGAGTCCTCTGGCAGGTTCCACAGCCGATTCCGTGTGGTCACTCATAGAATCAGAAGAAAACTCCTGTCCTTCATCAGTTGGTTCATCGCTGCTCGCCTCGGGCCCTCCATGAGATGAAAATGAGACCTCAATCAGGCTGCACTGTTTCCCTGCACCTCTCCTGCCTTCACCTGCTGCGCTGTAGGCAGCAGAAATTGACAAAGTCTCGCTCTCAAACGAGCACTCGGAAGGAGCTCCGGAGCTGCTTCCCCCAGCACCCCTCGGGCGATCATGTCTGGGTTGTGTTAAGATCGGCAGCCCTCCTACTGACTCCGTCTCCTCCTGCTCCAGCTCCAGGCTGAACTGAGTTGGTGTCTCACTCGAGCCTGTGTCTGAGGTGCACTCATCCTGCTGTGGCTGCTGGACAGGCTGAGGTGAGTCTTGAGGAGTCCGAGGCCCGCCTATACGGAAGGAAGAGGTGGTCTGAACCTGACACTTGCTGGGGGACACACGGCGCAAGTGGGGTAGGGTGTCCACATTGTGGGTTGGCGTCAAGACACGGTTGAGTGGCGGGAACTTGAGTTCGGAAGGCCGTGGGTGAGGCTGATGTTGGGGACGCGGGTGATGCTTGGGGCTGCGGGGAGTGGAGGAGGAGTGGATCTTAGTGCGAGGAGCTGGGCAAGAGGAAGAGATGATTTGAGTCTTTGGGGAGGCAAGGACTTGGGAACGCCGTGACGGAGAGGAGGCGGTAGTGGATCCAGCAGGAATAACCCAAGCCTTTGTGGTACTCCTTGTTGGTGTCTTTGTCGGGGTCCTTGGTGGTGTCTTTGTCGGGGTGTGAGGGGGCGTTTTGGATTGTGTTTTGGCATTACTTCTGGTGGTTGATTTTGGAGTAGTGATTTTGGGTGTATTTCTGGGTCTTTGGTTGCTCATGAGCTGCTGTTGTTGCTCTGTAAGTTTCTGCATGTCCTTCTGTAGTGACTGCAGGGCTTCACTCAGTTTTTGCACCACTTCATTATACTCCACAAGGACACCTTCACCTCCTTTCTCTTTCTCTGCTTCCTTTTCTTTCTCTGCCCCTTTCTTACTTTCAATTGAGAATGTGACCTGCTTCTCTAAGCGAGGAGGATTGGAAACAGATGGCTTCTCTTTCTCCTTCTCTGCATCTTTTTCTGTCTGCTTCTTTTCCTTCTCCTCCTCCTGTTTCAGTTGCTCCTCCATGCATGTGAGACGCTCCTCCAGGGTAAGATTATCCTCCTCCGCTCCCACTCCTCCTCCCTCTCCTTGCTCTCTCTTCAGTTGAAGGAAAGCAGTTTTTCCAAGTCTCTGTCTGTGTTTGGCAAAGATGGCTTCAATGCGTCTTTTTTGAGCTTCAATACTTTTGCGTTTCTCCTCTAGACGAACCCCCAACTCCCAGGCTTCAGATCCTGGTTCAGGACCTCTGGGGCCTGGGCTGTCCTGGCGGCCAGGTGGCCCTCCTGGTGTGGAGGGTGTATGTGGAGTGCCTGGGGTTGTTGGGGTCACAGCAGAGGTTGACTCCTCCCCGGGAGCGGCGGATTGTCTTTTTCTGCTGTCTCGTCGCTCAGCAAAGTTTGTCATGCGTGGACTGTTGCTGGTACTGTTGTTTCCTTGGCGACCATTACCGGGTCGCATATTACCCGGTGCGTTTCTAGGGTTATCATCGGATGCTTCAGAGGAGTCAACGCTACCATCACGTAGAACAGAGTCGTCATCACGAGACATATCGGAGGTGCGATCTGGTCTGTCCCTCTTTTCTCCCCTTCCTTGCCTTTTAGTATCACCCGTCTCTCCTCCTACAGGCCGGCAGAGGACTGCAGAGCGACTCGGAGCCGAGCTACTGAGCTGGGGGTTATTCTCCTCGGGGGAGTGTAGGAAGAACCCAGCAGGGGCTCCTTCAGGACGTAACCTGGGCTCCGGCCTTCCTCCCAACACTACTTTTCCTGCTTTCTCTGCTGTCCTTACCTTCCGCCGATCTTTGCTGCCAGGAGAATGCACCACCTGTAGCGCCTCCTCGATGGTCGGCAGCTCTCCCAGTGGTGTTGTGTGTGCGTAAGGGCCCCAGGACGAGCGCTGCGATGGTGCAGAAGCACTGACCAGGTGGCTGAAGTCCTCTGGAGGGCTGTACGGGACATGATTCATCCCTGCTGATTTCACCGGTGAAGTCATTGCAGGGATGCCTGTGGTGAGGCTGTCAGTGCTGGCAGAGCGAAAGACAGAATCTATTGGGTTTCCCATGACAATGTCAACATCACTGTCCAGCCCAAATGGGATGCTGAAAGTCACTGCTGACAGAGGACGACTGCAGGGAGGTGGATGACGATGGAGGGATGGATGAATGGATGGGGTGTGTCGGATAATAATGGAAAAGCAGAGACCACAGAAGCCAAAGTAAGAAGATTAAAAATTAAGATAAAATATGAATGCAACACAACATTTACTATAGAAATCAGATGAAGCTGTTCAATACAACTACCTGATTTGTTTCTTCGTCCAACTTTTGTTTTCTAGAAAGACATATAATTAAAACAAAAGTCTTTTAGAGTCTATTTTGGTTAAATCCATTGAAAAAAATTGTCCAATCATTTCTACTTCTTACCTGGTGACACTGGCGAGGAGATGGGCACAAAGGATTGTTTTAAGATGAAGGAAGGGGTACCACTGGAACAGAAAATACAGTAAGATGTGGTTCATTCACAGCTCTTCACAAAAGTGTCTGTGTGTCTTTAGAACCAGCCACTGGCAAATCTTCTCTAAAGCTTCTCAATGGCTCAACGAAGTCTTATTTCACTATACAGAATCTGTCAGGTTTATTTAGGTTTTAGTCAGGTTTTTAGCTTAATAAATACTGAGGTAGTTTAGCATCAAATTGGTTTAGGTCAACCAAAAAAGTTGACAATTAACTGTGTTTATGTGTTCCTGAGCCAATGTAGCAATATGATATATAGCAGTATATATATGGAATTAGGGTGATACAGATTGCAAATCAGACTCATGCCTTAATTTTTCATGTGGGTGTTAGAAGTGGGATGCTGGTACCTGTTGCTGTTTCCATTAACAGGACTTGTACAGTCTAGTAACCCTGATACATCTGAAAGACATATAAAGAAGAAATAAACGTTTGTCTGATCATCAGTTTCATATGTATTCAAATGGTCAACAATCAACATTATATCACAGAATTGGATGTGTTCACGGACCTGTGAGGTCGATGGGTTGTATGGGTTTGACGAATTCAGGCTTCTTGACCTCAAACCACTCCAGCAGCTCAGCTATGAAACTCATGATATTCATCTGAGGAAAAGAACGTATTGGGTTACCACTGTCAAAGTCTTAAAGGGTGACCACACTCTGTGACCACTCCAGTCTCACATAGCCGTGACCTTTTACCACAACAATCTGCACCAATTCCTATTTTGTAATAGAGCAAAAAGTGCTCTGGCTTGTTTGCATGTTTCAACCAATCGTCATCATCTTGGGAGGCGCTAAAACCCAGGATGGAGTTATGGTGCCCCTGCAAAATATTGTCTGGGGAACTTGTTTTGCACAGGTTGAGGCGTTAAAATGGCAGAATCACTGCAAAGGAAAAGGTAACCGCTGCTTGTTTTGGTTTGTTTCCGTTTGCGTCAAGGTTAAAGTCTCTTGCCACTTTCTGTGTGTTGGTTGCTCTGAGGGTTTATTGTTTCACACAGCGAAAGAGATTTTAGAAACAGTATCTCACAGAAAACATTAGAATAAGAGGCAACAGCTGCTTTAAACAGGTTTCCAGTGACCAATTTATACCAACAGTCTACATCTGATGAGTCAAAGTCCACCCCATTGCATCCGATAAACTAGAGCCTTTCAAGTCAGTGTAGTGATACTTTACTCCATTGATAATTTAATGTGGTGTTGCTCCTCACTTTGACTGTATGCATAAATGTAATTGGTCATAATGCTTACATGTAGAACTGGTGGAGCGTATAGCAGATCCTCCACAGCGAGTGGGCAGCAGCTCTGCAAACTGCTCTCACAGAACTCTTTAATCAGCTGCAGGTTGTAGAGACTGTCGGCCACCGACATGGTGTCCTTCAGACACACATCTGGAGGGAGCAGAGAAGAAATACATGTTAAAATGTAGTATGTAATCTCTGTGTTTGGACGTGTCAGTCAGAGGTAGCTAATACTTTATAATTCAATGTTGATAATTTGTATGAATATACGTAGATAGCAAATATAAAAAATGTATGTTAATATTAACAGATGTGAAGACATGTTTTTTTCCGGTGATCCATTTTCCATGTCTGATCTAACTGTTTCCTCTCCTGTATTTATGATGTAAAAACTGGTGGAGAAAAAAAGTTTTGCCAGGAGCTCCTCAAGGATTTCTTAAATTCTTACGTGTGAACCAAAGTCACACATTCTTCTTTCCAGGAGATTTTTGC